>NC_059502.1:54028802-54331833 GCF_914767665.1 Harmonia axyridis | reverse complement strand
ACTCGGCTGTTCGTTTGTTCGATAGAAGGTTACTCAAACCTATTACCAGAGGTAAGACTTGTTTTCAATTTCAAGTTATTTAATTTTGATGATAATTCAGTACAATTACATATTCGATAAATCAATATTTGAGGTAGAATTACTTTTTGACGTCTTGAGGATGTACACTACTTTTCTCACTAGCTTCTTCGGTGCAGCTTCATGTTAATTCTGTCCAGAAATCACTTGATCAATTCTTTCAATTTTTGGAAGATACCTTCGTATGAAAGTTTAAATCAACCCACTGATTTTTTTTCATAAAAAAGTTTTAGATTTTGTTTTATAGACCTTTAAAAATTGAAAGGTTTTTCAATTGTTACCCAATTATTAGATGATGAGTTTCGAAATTTTTTGATTATCATGGAATCGTAATAGTAATATTTATTTCGTTTCAACAATAAAGTTACACATCACAGATATGACAAAACAAAATAGAAACATGTCAATCCAAAAAAGAATAAATTTCGGGAACAATTTTTTTCTTTACAAATTTTCCTAAATTCCTCCAAGTTATAAGGTTCACACTGCAGTATATAGTCGTGAATCCTTCGCTGAAAAAAAATAAAATGATTTATGCCCTGCAAATTCCTTGTTTAGCCATTAAACAATTTCATCACACTATAATGGACACTTTTCTCCCTTAAAGTTGAGGAGTGTATCGGATAAAAGTAGGGTTCAGTTCTTCTTGTGTTATTAACATTCCTACAGTCCTCAAAGTGATATTGGTGTTTGTGGAGAAATAGAAGTAGTCTATATATGTAGAGACCATACACTGTCAGAATGTTATTTTTTCTAAAGTGACCCCGACATGATTCTCTA
Organism: Harmonia axyridis; assembly: GCF_914767665.1. Lineage (NCBI taxonomy): Eukaryota > Metazoa > Arthropoda > Insecta > Coleoptera > Coccinellidae > Harmonia > Harmonia axyridis. The sequence continues at coordinate 54,330,975 of NC_059502.1, read as the reverse complement.
TGTCCAAGTGATAATATAGATCTTATTGCCCACTTTTGTATGACGAAGACAGATTCAACATGGGTGGACCCTCCCCAAAAAATTATACCATAGGATAATCTTGCCTGAAAGTTTGTAATTATAATAAAGGATCTTTAATATATCAAAGTGTACCTACTGTTTCAACTTGTAAAGAGTGTAGGAAATAGAATTTAGCCTTTTCTTAAGTTGTTCCATATGAGTGCCCCATTTCAGTTTAGAATCAACAATAATTCCCAGGAACTTAACAGAATCATGCACTTCTATATTATTATCCTGATTTTTGATGGTTTTTGGTTTTTCAATCTCAGATCGACCAGATCCATAAAACATACACTCTGTCTTTTGGATGTTCATTACTAGGCCATTATCACAACACCAACCAAGTTCAAAACATCATCTAAGATTCTCAAGACAGACGGCATATCCATAGACTTAACCAAGAAGTTTGTGTCATCAGCATACATTATTGGCAGTGCTCCATCCCCAAAAAAGGTCCAAATGAGTGAGTTCACATAGATAACAAAAAGAAGAGGACCCAGGATACTACCTTGCGGTACTCCCATTGTGATCTCTCTCTCCCCAGATTCATAGGAGTGGCCATCCACCGTCATTACAACTTTCTGTTTTCTACTACTTAAGTAACTGTTGATGAGTGAAAGCTGTTTGTCTCTGACTCCATGAGCTTCCAGACTCTCCAGCAAAAGTGCATGGTCTACACAGTCAAAGTGTCAGTCAAAGGCCTTGGACAGGTCTAAAAATAGGCCAGCAGGGATCTCTTCCTTCTCCAATGCTTCAACTATTGCATAAGTTCAAAAATCGCTGTGTCAACATTTATGTCCTTCATAAAGCCATGCCGACATTTTGCAATGATGTTGAATTTCCTGAAAAATTTCAAAAGTCTGTTCGCCAATAACTTTTCAAAGATCTTAGAAAATGATGATAAGTTGCTAATTGGCCTATAAATACCTAGATCTTCAGTCAAATCAAATGGAAATAGCAAGAAGATATGGAAAATTTTGAATGAAACTTGTGGAAGACAGCGGACTAGACATTATGTGCCTGAAAAGGTTGAAAGCCTCAATGGAAAGATATTAACTGATGATGCAGATATAGTTGAGGAGTTTAATAAACATTTCACCGAAGTAGGTCCTGAATTGGCATCAAAGATACCAATTTCTAGTAGAATTGAAACAAAGGAAGAATATAATCCTAAAAGTATATTCTTAAAAACAGTGGTCGAACTGAGGGATTCTACACCTAGATATGACAACATCACAAAAAAAGACAAAGCAAAGGAGGTTTCATTGGCAAACATAGGGATCAAATCTGCTATTACATGATCAGGCAGATCGTTGATGAACAGAATGAAGATGAACGGTCCCAGTATTGATCCCTGCGGAACACCCAAAAGTACATTGAACAATTCAGAACAGCAATCACCGATTTTAACAGTCATAGCTCTGTCAGTTAGGAACGAGTGTATCCATTCCAGGAAAACACCCCTGAAGCCTAAATTGAGGCAATCGAAGGCACGTGAGAAGACAAAGAAAAGGCCGGCAACACATAAAGCATCGTCTAAACACTCTAAAGATATGTTTCTGCTTTCTTAGCTTTTATATTATTTGTGACGACACACAGTTTTCGTCATGGGCCGCCTTGCGGAGTTGCTGGAATATGCAAAATTCGCATATTATTTGGCCTAGATATGGTATATTGAGTGCATGAGGTCGATAACTGCTTCCTGGTAATTTTAAATAGAATTTGAATTCTTGATATTTAAATGCGATTTCTTCTGGATATTCCTTAATGTTTAATTCACATTAAACAACTGATAAACATAATCGACAAATGAAAATGCAGCTGTCTGAGTTGAATGTCCCCTGCGAAAACCATGTTGACTGTTTTTTAATAGCTTGTGCTTATCAAGGAAGTTTACAATTTGATTTTATACTAGTCTTTCAATCACCTTGGAGAAGATATTAAGTAAAAAAATAGTTCTATCGTTATTAGTATCCGCAGGATCAATGTGAGGGATGTCTTTAAATTGGCCTTATTACCAGTTGTTTTATTTACAATATTCCATACGGTCTTATTTACATTTGTTGACACTCAATAAATTCTCATGATACCTAAGCTTTGAATCCTTCAGCATGGATGCGTATTTCTTCTTTTCAGCTTTATATAATTAAATGAGATTGTTAGAACCAGTGCAGTTTTTTTAATTCGTTTTTTGATTGTTTTATTTCCGGCGTTATCCATTTCACATCATCATTTTTGAAATAGATACGCTCTTCAACAGAAGAGCTTAGAATATTATAAAAATGATAAAAGCTTTCGTTTACATCAGAGGTATTATAGATTTCACTGAAACATTTACTAGTAATAGAATTACGAAGTGAATTCATATTTGAAATTGAAAAATCTCTTAAAATCTTGGATTGAACCTGCTTATAGACCTCACTTTTTGGGTATTTTATAATATAATGAAATTGTCCTATGATCGCTGATATGCGGCTCAAATATATAAGTGTTACTGTGATCAGGATTCACATTCGTAAGAATATAATCAATTAAAGAAGAGGAAGTGTTCCCTCTATTGTATGTATAAACTCTAGTTGGCTCAGCAAATGTCAACTAATTCAATTAACGTGGAATAGTCATGTAACTACTGTTATATCGAAGATCTCTCCCTTGATAGGTGCTATAAAGAGATGTTCTCACTTACTTGATATTCAAAGTAAATCTAGCGATTTCCACACAGAATCAAAATAATACACTGAAGAACCTAGTGAGAAAGGTAGTATACAACCTTAATGTTGGGATCTTACTTGTGATCTTACTAGATGAGTGTGTTGTGAATTCTCAATGGAAGAGTTTTATTGATGTATTTTTGTTGCTCTTCCATGAGAAGTTTCCTCAAAAACTTGTTCATGTTAGGAAGGTGGATTCCACAAAGATGTTTGAAACTCAGGAAATTAGGGAATATAAGAATAGATTAGATAATCTTCTACTACTGCGAACTCATCATAAAATATATGATGATCTTTATAAAATTGAAAAGAAAAACTCTCATAGTTTTTCTTTTCCCTTCTATTTAAATCCAAGGCTTCCTATTATGGGAAAAAGATCCAAAGTTCAGATAGCAAATCCAAAATGATGTGGTCAATAGTAAATGATGTAATAGGAAAGAATGATAACAATGAATGTGGTGTTGAAGGGTCACCTTCTGAGGTGTCAAACAAATTTTCCAAATTTTTTGATTCGCTTGTTCAACAGTTGGCTAAGGAAATTACTGATATTCCTTTTGTAAATTATTCTCCGGAAATAATGGAAGTATTCACCCTCACACCAGTTTCGCCTGAAGAAATTGTTCAAATAATTAATAATTTCAAAAATAAACATTGCAGTGGCTATGATGAGGTTCCTCTGTCACTGATCAAATCTTGTAGCGATGAACTGAAAACCGTGATTTCATATATTGTCAATAATTCTTTCAAATTTGGAATATTTCCAGATCAGCTGAAATATTCGTTAATAAAACCTATTTTTGAATAGGGTAATAAAAATGCAATTGAGAAACTATAGACCCATAAGTCTTCTCCCTAGTTTTTCTAGGATATTTGAAAAAGCAATGTCGGCAAGGCTGAATCAGAGTTCACAAAGGTTGAAACAGGAGTACCTCAAGGTAGTGTACTGGGCCCGTTATTATTTATTCTATATGTAAATGATCTGTTGAATATGCTCACCCACTGTATGCAAACTGCAAATCCAGAGCAATGAAAATTCTACAAGTAGCAGAAACAGCAGCCCTGAGAAAAATAACAAGAATGAGACATCCAAATAATGTTCTACATAATCCCCCTAACCAACTTTTATATGAAAAGACAGGAATTGAACAGATAAATGAAAGAATTAAGAGACTCAACAAGAAGTTTCATTCTAAACTCATTGAACATCAGAATATAATTGAACAATATTCGGATTTCGTTACATACGGTGTTCGAATGTTTCGGTCGATCGCTGTTCCAGTTGTTGTTTTTGGGTGATATCTGCTGTGATATTTGCTGGTTTTGGTTTGTTCAAAGTCAAGACGAACCCTGAGTAGCTACCTATCGTTTTAATTATTAGAAATAACACGTCATTAATGAGGTGTTTGAGAATTTGAAATTGATTGTTTGTTATGAATTTTGGATTTCGACTTCTCTTGCGACATCTGCGTGCGCTCACATGCTGATATCCGATATCGTTTAAAATAAGGTGTTACACACACTGCAGAAATTGTAGATTATTCTGAATTTCCTAAGTTCTGTCCCTTCGTTTGTCACCTTTCTTAACCTAGACCTTCCTGTGCACGTTTAAAAGTTAAGTCTCCCTGGTCGGTCTCAGTGGAGTGAAGCGTGTGACCTCTGCTTTTTTCTTGTTCTTTTTTTTCGTTGGAACGGAGATGCCAGATCGAGAAGTGGAAGAAATAACACTGAAACAACTCTTGGAGGAAATTAAAAATTCCAAAAAAGAGGTTAAAAATTGCATATCTGCATCAGAATCTAGGTTGTTGTTGGAGATTCAAGCATTGAAAAGTAGAAACGAATATTTGGAGAGAGAGAGCGCAGACCTTAAGGAAAGACTCGAAAAAACTGAGCGCATATTGAATAAGAATAATGTTGTAGTTTTTGGTTTGAAGAGGGATACAAAATTGACATCGGAGTTTCTCTGCTGTGAACTTAATAAATTGTTGAAGACTAACATTGAAACCTCAGAAATTAGTGATTGCTACGCGCTGGGAAGGGAAAAAAATTGTCCTGTTAAAATTGAATTTGTTTCATATCGAACAAAAAAAATTATTTTCGAACACGTGAAGAACTTGAAAGGCACTGCAGTATCCGTTGCAAATGATCTGACTGTTCAGCAGCGACAGGAAAATAATAGGCTCAGGTCGTTCTTGCTGAAAGCTAGGGCAAATTCATCCGAAAAATCCTATATAAAGGGGAATAGGTTGGTGGTTGGACAGAGGATTTACGATTTGGAGGAGCTGGATAGTTCTGAAGAGGAAAATAGACCAAATAGCGCACCAAGTACTCCTGCCGCTGAGGAGCAAACTAAGCCTCTAGAAGAGAGAACAGATTTTGGATTGATAGATTCAGCTTCTGGGGTAGCTACAAGTAGTGTGAAAGAACGTTTGGCTAAGTTGATGACACCACAATTGGCAACGCATAAGAAAAGATTTTTACATAGGAAGAAACCACCTTCAAAGGAAGGTGCGAGTGGGATGAAACTTCGGCAGAAATCAGCATTAGATAAGTGAAATTTCATTATGTAAAAAAAAAAATTATTAATACAAATAATAAACAATATATGTGTATTAAATTATATAATCTAAATTAGTTCTATTTGGGGTTCACATAGAAGTTTTTCTTTCCTTTTTTTGTGGGTATATTCAATTCGTCAAAGTTTAAAATAAGTCAAAATTAAAGTATTAAATTATGGATGATTTCATCAGAACCTATCAAAATGAAGACTATCGAACTATCAACATTGATGGTATGAGGGAACTAGATAAGATGAATTTAATTGGTGAATTGAAGATTATAACGATGAACATACGGAGCATACAAAAAAATTTCGATGAATTCAGATTGTTACTTGCAATGTTTCCTACAGATTTTGACATTGTTATACTAACTGAGACATACAAAGTAGAGGATCCGAAACTATTTAAGATGAGGGGGTACGCCCATGTTTACAGTGAGGGTAAATATAACAAGAACGATGGGATAATTGTATACGTCAAAGAAGGTTTTGTTTTTGATCACAAAAATATCACACTGGGAAAGATAACAGCATTGGAATTGAATATTCAGAGTCAAGAGAAAAGCTTAAAACTCACTGCGATATACAGGGTGTTTCCTAAACATGCGGCAAAAATTCAGGGGGTTGTTCCTTGGACTATTCTAAGAATATTTTGTCCTTTGATGATTTTTGAAAAACCTATTTGTTTCGAAGATATAGGGGAAACAAAATTTCAGATAATAACATTTTATTATGAAAAATTACATGAAAATTCAACTCAACCTACAAAAACTGTTGAAAATGACCACCTCTAGCCAGCATACAAGCATCCAATCTTCTCCTCATTGACTGCCGAACCCTTTCAAAAACACCAGGATCATTTCTTATTAAGTTACACCCAGCAATGATCCGATTTCGCAAGTCTTCCACATTTTCTACTGGAGTGGTATAAACTAATGATTTTAGATGGCCCCATAGGAAATAATCTAAGGGGTTTAAGTCCGTTTTTAGTAATTGGAATGTTGTTAAACAAATTTAAAAATAAATTGTACCTACTTAGTAAACACAGTGCGGTACGCATTTCTATTTAAACTATTATTAATTTTAAAAATATGAAAAATGTTGTTCGCCCTGTATCTTCGAAACAAAGAGGTTTTTCAAAAATCATCCAGGGACAAAACATGCTTAAAATAGTCCAAGGAACAACCCCCTGAATTTTTGCCGCATGTTTAGGAAACACCCTGTATAAGTCGCCACATTATCCTATCATGGAATTTAATAAGGAATTAACAGTTTATCTAGAAAAACAGAAACATTGCTCCGATCATATTATTAGTGGTGATATAAATATAAATTTATTATCTCATGAATTTCTTGTGGAAGAATATAAAAATATATTGAGTACATATGGATTCATATCACTTATTAACGATGTCACACGGCCAGACAGCCGATCCTGCTTAGATCATTATTTTGTGAAAGGTATTATGCATCCAGAAAATTTAAATGTTAGTGGCATCATATTTCGCAATCTTATTACCGACCATTATCCTGTATTATTATATGCAAATAGAAAACTAAAAGAACATCACATTGGAAAAGAACGTATTAAAAAATATATTAATTACGACAAACTAAAAAATTTTTTGATTAATGAGGGATGGAATACGGTTTACGGTTGTGATGATGTTAATAAAATAATGGAAAACTTTATCAATATCTTGAAAAAATATATAGATAAATGCACAAGCGTGATCTCCGCGAAAAAGAAAAATCAGATCAGAAAAGATTATGTTACTCCAAGTATCATGAAAGTGATAGATGAAAAACAAAAATTGTTTAATAGGGTTAAAAGAGAGCCAAATAATTCACAACTGAAGAGCGAGTATTCTAAATTAAAAAATAAATTACACAGGCTCATAAAAGAAGCCAAAACACATTTTTTCGAAAAGAGCATAAAAAATAATGAAAAAGACTCCAAGGCTTTATGGGACTGTGTGAAAAGGATTACCAATTACGAAAAACCGGATACAAATATAAAACACATAAGAAATGACGATGACGAAATCATTGAGAACGGACAAGAAATGTGCGATCTTTTCAATGACTATTATAGTCGACTAGGGGAAAGTTATGCAAATGAAATAATTGCTCCTGCTGACTTCACAGAGCAGAGTGAACATTTTGATAAGTCTTTTTTTTCTTTTTCCAACTGATTCTGAAGAAATAAAAAAAAATTATAAGTAGTTTGAAATCGAAAAAATCAGCTGGATATGATGGAATACACGCAGAACATTTGAAAGAAATACGGCAGGAGATATCTAATCCTCTCACTTATATTATGAATAACTGCTTCGAAAAAGCCTGTTTTCCAGAAATATTAAAAGTAGGAATAGTGAAACCACTCTATAAAGAAGGAGACAGGAGTCGCATGCAGAACTATAGACCGATAACTTTAGTTTCAAATCTGGGAAAGATCCTCGAAAAGTTGATTAAAGTTCGTATGGAGACATTTATAAATAAACATAAAATTATATCAGATAATCAGTTTGGTTTTCGGAGAGGCATGTCGACGGAAAATGCCATAAAAAAAGTCACAGACATCATATATAAAAATATTGACAGTAAAATTCCAACTTTGGCGGTAGTTGTCGATCTTGCAAAAGCTTTTGATACTGTCTGTCATGATCGTCTACTAGAAAAGCTCGAAAATTATGGTTTCCGCGGCAAAGTATTAAATCTGCTACGAAGCTATCTATCAGATAGAATACAAATTGTACACCTCAATGGAAAATATAGTGAAAGTAATCAAATAAATTTCGGAGTACCACAGGGTATAGTTCTTGGGCCTCTCCTGTTCATATTGTATATAAACAGTCTCTTCAGGGTTAAAAACAAAGGTGAAATTATCGGTTTCGCGGACGATACCATGATACTTTTTCATGATGTTACATGGAAGAATCTGAAAAAACAAGTATGCCAAGAATTTGAGACTCTGACAAAATGGTTTAGATTGAATAAACTGACGATAAATATCAGTAAGACCAAATATATAACCTTCGCCTCAAATAAAAAGGGAATTCCAGATTTAGGAGACTTGAATTTCGATGACCAGTTATATATAGCAAAAACACATTCAACAAGGTATCTTGGCGTAGTCATCGATGAACATTTGAAATGGGATGAACACATAACGTATGTTTCGAGAAAACTTAGAGGTGTCCTATATAGATTTAAGTATATAATGAATTATGTTAATTCTCCAAAACATCTACAGATGCTCTATGAGTCGCTGGTCCAGCCACAGCTTTCGTATGGTATAATAGGATGGGGAGGTGTTTTTGACACACACAAGAGAATCATTGATGTTCTCCAAAAAAATATCCTCAAAGTAATGTACAAAAAAAAAAATTACATTCTCTAGTGACAGTATATACACTTTAGCAAAAGTATTAGATATAAGGCAAATTTTTGCTCAAAGGATTATCTCGCATATCAAACAAAATAAAATTTCCATCATACAAAAAGAACACAAATACTCTACGAGAGCTGGAGACGATAACGAAAATTATGAGAGACCCAGAGCAGAAAAAAGGATAGGACAGAGATGTAGTGAATATATAGCTGCAAGATTATACCCGATCTCACCAAAAGAAATAAAAGAAATTAATAATAAAAATAAATTCAACAAAGAACTAAAGAGATGGCTGATTGTACAAGACCGAACTGAGATACATAGGATTATAAATTCCACTTAAAGAAGGAGAAAAAAATAAGGGAGAAAAGATGACGAGAAAAAATACACGCTAAAGGCGACAGGGGAAAAAAACCGAGAAGAAAGAGTCACCGATGAAGACAAGATAAAACTGATGAAGAGACGTACCTATACCGGCTGAGACAGGGATCACTTAGAGTTGAAACTTATTTATCATTTATTATGTATATTTGCTGGTTTTTCAGTTTTTTTTTGTTACCGTAAAATAGGGAATAAATAATAATTTGAATGCTGTACACAGTTGTAACCTCAGGGTGAATAACTCACAGCTCTATTTTCTGTAGTTTATTTTGTATTTGTACTAAATAAACTCTATTCTATTCTATTCTAATACCATGACGATGGAATAAATAAGTGAACAAGAAAACACCCTACACATACTCTTTTGAAAATTTTGAATACCAATTAAATAATGATTACATGTTATAAAATGTATTATATTTAAGTATAAAAAAAAAATGAAAATTAAAGGGCTGAAGGACCCTAGGTCGGTGGTCTTTTGTTTAACAATAAATAACAGTTACTACTACTACTACTAAATGATCTGTGTATATTGATTGAATACCTCTTGATTATTATTACTTGCTTTGTGGATGATACAAAAGTATTATTAGGAGGTACGACTTTTTTGGTTCTAAAGGAGAAAGCTGATGAAATTTTCACAATAATTAAAAATTGGCTCTGCTCCAATAAACTTAAAATAAATGAAGACAAAACTGCAGCATTAATTTTCATTATACTGATAAATCGCGTCGAGATCTGAATTACAGCTCAGAAATAGAATTGTAGTAATAGAAAAATCAACAAAATTTTTGGGTCTACATGTTGATAGATTTTTGAAATGGTACGACCACATTGAGTACTTATCAAACTCAGTAAGATTAGTTTTGGCATAAGAACATTGTCAAAGTATATAAGTGAAAAATAATTAGGGATTGTATATTTCGCAAATGCTGAGTCGATTATGAGGTATGGAATAATTTTTTGGGGCAGTAGTTCTGCGGTAGATGTAATTTTCAAAGTTCAAAAAAAAAAATTGTTAGGATTATGTATCATATGTCATTTAGGGAGTCTTGCAGAGGAGTGTTCAAAAAGAACAAAAATTCAACTCTGTACGCTTTATATATATTTGAGTGTTTAGTATTTTTTTTCAAACAAAGAGAAGTGTTTGCAGTACATACAACTCATCATAATTATAGAACCAGATCAGAAAATCCACACTATCCAATTCACAGATTATCAGTGACGGAAAAACATCCATCCTACATGCGCATAAAATTGTACAATGTGTTCAAAAAAAGACTGAAAAACTACTAAACTCTTGTAGTTATATTTTTTTGTGACGTCTATTTCATTTGATCTTTGTTATCGTGAGGATTAATTGAAATAAAGTTATTATTTGTTTATTTATTTACTTCACAGGTAATCCTAGTTCCGATCCATACTGCATCTTCAAAGCCCCAGATCTGGAGGAACCCCCATATAGGATAACATGCTTGAATTACAGCGACGATGGTACTGAAATATTGGTTAGCTATTCTTCAGACCATTTATATTTATTTAATTTGAAGGTGAGTGTAATTTATGTAATTTTCAATCAATTTTCTTGGAAAAAAAGTCCCACCCAACTCTCAAATGTTCACATTTCACAATGTGTAGAATACGAAAGTCGGATAAAAAAGTGTCCAGAGTTTTTCTCGGAAACTAAAAAAGCTATTTGCATGCAACTTGGCACAAAAATCGGTTGTTATTACCTCATTGATCCTCCCAGCTCGAAACTCTGATCCATGAATTTTTAAAGGAAAAACAAAATATTTAGTTGAAAGTTAACCATTTTAGCAATTTGGATAGTTATCTCCTGTAGAACTAATGGGTGTTTTTTTTTCGAAGTATATGACTTTAAGTTGGCATTACTGTTCAAGATGGAGACCGATTCAACAGCTGTCAAGTGATTTATTCTCAGTTTGGTTTGGCAATTCATCATGAATAGACTCACGCCTGAACAACGCTTGCAAATAGTGCAATTTTATTTCGAAAATAATGGTTCTGTGCGGAATACGTATCGCGCACTACGTCTATTTTATTTTGTTTAGCGATGAAGCGCACTTCTGGTTGAATGGCTACGTCAACAAAAAAAACTGCCGCATTTGGAGTGAAGCTAATCCTCAAGTGTATGTCGAAACACCGTTACATCCAGAAAAACTGACTGTTTGGTGCGCTTTATGGTCTGGTGGAATCATTGGTCCGTACTTCTTCAAAAACGATGATGGCCAGAACGTTACAGTCAATGGTGATCGGTATAGAGCCATGATTACTAACTTTCTCATTCCTGAATTGAACAACCATGATCTCCAGGAGCTGTGGTTCCAACAAGACGGCGCAACATGTCACACAGCTCGTGCCACAATCGATTTATTGAAAGACACGTTTGGTGACCGCCTAATTTCACGTTTTGGACCTGTGAATTGGCCTCCAAAATCTTGTGATTTAACACCGCTATACTACTTTCTGTGGGGCTATGTAAAGTCATTGGTCTATGTGGATAAGCCACAAACTCTTGACCATTTGAAAGACAACATTCGCCGAGTTATTGTCGATATACGGCCACAAATGTTGGAAAAAGTTATCGAAAATTGGACGTCCAGATTGGACTACATCCGAGCCAGCCGTGGAGGTCATATGCCAAAAATAATATTTAAAATGTAATGCCACAAGATTCTCTTACGGATAAATAAAATTCATGTCAATCGAATAATCCATCGTTGTTTTATTGCAATTTAAAGTTCTATAGTTCTAAAAAAAACACCCTTTACAAAAATAATAATTCTGCAGTAACTACTTTTTGTGCATTACGGGCAGATTATGGTCGACATAATCGTCCATCTGGGCGTACACTTGGTAAGAGAGTGAAAAAATTCGGAGAGATTGGATCTGTTACTGATGTCTTAAGGCCCATACATCATCGAAATACACGCTCAACTGAAAATATTGCTGCTGTAATTTGAACAAGATCCAAAATTATCCATTCTTCGGCGCGCACAACATTTGGACCTCTTTTACGGCACACTATGGCGTATTTTGCATCTCCTTACAAGCTTCAAGAAAAAAAGCCAGTTGACCATAGAATGCAGAGACCATAATGCTTGAACAATAGCGTTGGGATGACAATTTTTCGCATTGAATTTTCTTCACCAACGAAATTTTTCACTCAAAGGCTATGTAAACAAGCAAAATTGTCGCATATGAGACAGTGAAAATCTTCATGTAACTACTGAGACCATTACATCCAAAGTCACTGTATGGTGAACAATTTGATCTGGTGAAGTGATTGGACCGTACTTCTTTGAAAATGAAGGTATCACTCAAAACGTCAATTCTCATCGCTATAGCCTAATAATTACGATTTTTTTTCTGGCCTGAAATAAGTGATATGGAATTGAAAGAATTGTGGTTCCAGCAAGATGGTGCAACAAGCCACACAACACTACCTGTTGATGGCGATGTTAATTGGCCACCAAGATCTTGTGATTTATCGTCTTTGGATTTTTTTTGGATCTTTCAAGTTATCGGTTATACGCATTGCCCGAAATATGCGATTCATCGAAAATTACCCCACAACTCAAGGATCCAGTTCTGTAAGAAATCTTGCGGAGAACATTTAAATGATGTTATATTCTACACATAATGACAATGTCCAGGTTTTATTGAAATGAAAATTTAATCGATATTCTGAATGAAAGTGTGTTTTATTTATGTTTGCTGAAGGAAGCACAAAATAGACAATCTTTTGTATTTTGTTGTACTTCCATCTCTTAAGGGTGAAAACTTGATTGAGTTGCCAATCAAACGTTTTTCATATTGAGGTAATTATGAAATTCACTTAACCCTTGGTTATATTGGTCCAACCCGATAGTTTTGCTGCAATTTAATAACTATATTATAATTGCAGTTATACGCTCGGGGGATATAATAAAAGACATTTTCAGATATTTCTAGATATCTTTTTTGGTCTAGCAAAGACAATGCAGCCCAGAAATTGAAAAATGTCAAACAGTTTCATACAATTCAATATTAAATTTTGATAGTGCCGAGTTCTATAATATGTTGATTTTTATACATTTCAGACCCTGAGTCGAAAACACTATGAACAGAAAGTTGTTAGTGGAATAGCTGATGATAGGGGGGTAAATTCATTTTTATTAAAGAAAAAATCTGGAAGTACAAGGGCACGCGTAAGGAGGCTTCGTTTGAGAGGTGATTGGTCAGACACTGGACCTAACGCAAGGCCCGAAAGAGAAGGTGGAAATTTTGTGGGTGAGTAATTTTTTCTGATTATGACTGACAGTGAAAATCTAATATAAACACCATTGAATATTTAAAAAATGTCCTTCGGCAAAATGGCTAATAGGGTAAAAAAAGAAACAACATTTTTGTACACCAATTGTAGTCCCACACCTTGTTAAAAATATGAATGATCATCAGCCAACATAATTTCAAACTGACGTCAACCCATATTTCTATAACTTGTCATTGATCCTCAATGACCCATAACCTTTAAAAAAGAAAACCTTTGAGAAAATAATGAAAACGTCTCTGCTTTTGCTTTTTTTTTCTCAACATGATTATTCGAATATTATCATTTTAGGACAAGCTAGACCACATTTACAAGGTACACTGATGAGGAGTATGACTGAAGTTTTATCAAGAATGCTTAACGATCCTGTCACTAGAGCTACTCTTAGTGGTATTGGAGAGGAAGCTTTAGATCCGGAAAGTGTGCAAAGACTTACTGACAATCCAGATGAAACAAATCCAAATTTATCACTTGAAGACGATGGAAGAAATCAAGTTTCTAATTCTGACAACACATCAAGTCCTTCAGATGCCACTGAAACGTAAGTAATGTTTGTGTAATACTTCTGGCTAACGGGCTTTTACTAATAACCCATTAAAAAAATGAGGAATTCGTTGAAGTAAAATCAGGAAATTTTGAGCGCTTGTTCATTCATTCGCCTTTAGAAATTAAATAACTGTATGTATAGTGCTAGTAAGTCAGTATCTTAGGATGTAATAGCAATGTGTTTGAAAGAAATGCATACAGAATGCCAAAAGTCTCTTCCACAAACAGTGAAATTCCAATTAGAAAGAAGGGGAAAGTTATCCCCAACCTCTGGAAATCTTCGTCTCTGTTGTTAGCATCATACTCTTTCCGTCTGTTTAGGCAGTTTTGAATATTTTTCATCTTTCCCAAAAATCCAGTTGTATATAGACGAATAAATTTATTGGAATTATAATCGTAATTACGTCAGGTTACAAAAAATATACGGATTATTATCATTTTGATATTTAAAAAAAGAAATACACTGCGCAAAAAAATTAACGCACATTCTGAAAATCTCAATTTTAATGAAAGTTAACTCTACATTGACCTTATAACTTATTTTTTATGTTCTCTCGGGAAGGTTTTGAACTAAACAAGACACATTAAATGGAAGAAAAATTCAGGATTTCACCGAATCTTATGTGAAAGAAGAGAAATAAACAATTTTCAAAATACTGGAATGATGATGAGTGATTTAATACTTGGTATTTCCACCCCTTGCATTAATTACAGCTCGGCAACGACGGTTCATACTCAAAATGAGTGATCTTAAAATGTTCTGATCTAATCCTTCCCAGATTTCTCTGAGTTGGATTCCTAAGTAATTAAGAGTAGCTGGATGATTTTATGAACTTCTCAGCCTTCTATTGAGGTTGTCCCAAACCTGCTCAATCGGATTGAGATCTGGACTTCTTGCTGGCCATTCCATTCGAGAGACTTCAACCTCTTCAAGGTACTCCTGAACGATGCGCGCACGATGGGGTCTGGCATTATCGTCCATAAAAATGAAATTTTCACCAATGTATGGGGCAAATGGCACTACATGCTCTTCAAGAATGTTCCTTATATACCTATCAGCATTCATAGCTCCATTATCAATGACCACTAGGTCAGTGCGAGGAGTCAAATATATTTCACCTCATACCATAATCGATCCTCCCCCGAAACCAGTAGTATTCAGGAAATTGCACTGAGCATATCTTTCATGTGGACGTCTGTATACAAGGAAACGTCGATCACAATGGAAGAGGCAGAATCTGTGAAGAGAACTCTTTCCCAATCAGCCTCTTCCCAATGGATATGCACTCTCGCAAAATCCAAACGCGCCCGTCGATGGGGTGGGCTAAGAGCTGGGCCTTAAATCATATTCTCTGAGACGATTTCTTATTGTCTGAGTGCTAATTTGCACCCCATGAGTTTGCTCAAGCTGATTTTGAAGGAGGCGAGTGGTTGCAAACCGTTGTCTCAACGGAGAAACTCTCAAGTAACGTTCTTGAATGGCAGTTGTTACCTGTGGTCTACCCTGTCCTGGTCTTCGGACATTCATACCTGTCTCCCTGAATCGCTGCAACATTCTGGACACACTTGTATGGGAAAATCCAAACCTTTCTGCAATTCTTGTGTAGGTCCACCCTTCTTCTCGCAAAACTACCGCTTGGGCACATTCCTCTTGGGTCAAATTGCGTGTCTCGCTTTGCATAGCGATCGAGTTTAGAAAATCAAATGAAAGAAAAACTATTGATCACTAGAATTGATCGAGAACAACTGATTTCAGAATGGAGTCAATACATTCAAAATCTGATAATCTCATCTTTTTTTATTCCTGCTGGGAAAAAACATCTGTATTGAAGAAAAACGTTGAAAGTGGATAACATATGCATGCATAATTCGGATAAAAATTATTATCATTGAGAACATCTTCAGTTGTAGAATAAATTTGAGATTTCCATAATGTGCGTTAATTTTTTTGCGCAGTGTAGTTGGTACATTTCTAGAGAAATCAATGTGTACACTATTATCAAATTCCATCATATCGTATATGGTGAAGAGATGCCCGCATCTACTAATGGAATCTCATCTTTGCTCCTGGTAGTGGATACTAGGGATGTGTGGTTCGTTCAATTTCGACGACCCGGGTCGAACCAGATCAATAGCTCTGACGACCCGGTTCAAAAGACCCGTTCAATTGACCCAATGGTTCTTTTCAGCTCACTAGCTCAGATCGAACCATGCACGATTTGCGCATGATTCAAAGATCCGTAGATCTGGTTCTTTCGTTCCTTCTTTTCTTTACCTGGTCAAGTTAAGGTTTTTATCGAAAAATAATAAACAATATACATTAACACATTTTCAAGATATCATAATTGGTAATAATCATGAGAGGGAGCCATTACAGACAGTTACTATCTATCATTTTTGTTCAAAACCGGGTGCCGACTGCCGAGCCGATGATTCATCTGCGAAATGGATGTATTTTATTACTACCAGATGTTTCTTTGCGGTCAACCCATCCGAAATAGTCTACCTAGACTAGAATAACGAACCATTCCATGGATCATTCGATCTTTCGGTCTTTGGGACCTAAAAGATCCACAGATTGAATGAACTGAACGTGAAAGTTTGACTCATCTGGATCGGTTCGAACGAACGAATCATTTTCAGCGAGACGACCCGATCGAACCATTCGTTTTGAAGACCCGGGTCTTTTGATCCGTTCGTTCGTGAACGACACATTCCTAGTGGATACCTACAGTATCGAGCTAAATCGTTGCCAGTACTGTATGTGGTTTCCAAAGACGCATGAACAAGCGCTTAAAAGCTTTTGAGCTGTACGTCAGTGCTTTCCTAGTTTTTCTAATCGATATTCTTCTTGAACTTTTTCAAATACTGTTAACGCTACAAGCATGAAAATTCGCAAGAGGCTTAAAATTGTTATACTAATTATACACACAAAATCTCAACTCGATCGCATCTGCCATCACAGAAATATTGAGTATTTTTTTTCAAATAATCTGCTTTAACTTTCTATCATTCTGATGACGCGAGAAATTTTACACTAAGCTTGGCATGGTTATTCTATACAGTGTGAGTAGGTGTTAATTATATGGAACGCCTCAATTATCTCGGAAATGGATTGCACGATTATTATAGATTTTGGTGTGCAAGGATTTTGTGATATGACCGATATAATGGTTGTATTCACATTGTTGTCAGATCTTTCCTTTTTCTGGGATAATATTGAACTTAGTTATTTCAAATGGATCTCCCTATATATTTTTTGCCTTTTGAAATATTTAAGAAATACTGAATATTGTTTAGGATTATAATTTTGGAGTCACAATGGATCGTATATCTGAATACTAATGAATTGAGATATTAATGATATTAGGGTATGGTGATATGGGCAGAATTCCTAATTTTTCTACTACTCAAATGTGAAAAAACATGAAACAAACGCCTAAGATTATTCAAATGAAACGAGTTTATCATAGCCATCTAAATGTATTATTTTAACTTCGGCAAAGATAATGTAAATGGAGCTATAACTCCGAAATTATGTTATTTACGTATAGGGAACCATAAAAAAATATTCAGTATCTCATTTCAAATGTCAAAAAATATACAGGTGATCCGTTTGAAATAATAAAGTTCCTTATTATTCCGGAAAAGGAAAGTTCTGACAACAATGTAAATAGCACCATTATATCGGTCATATCACAAGATCTATGGAGGATAGAGGCAAGGAGAATAATCTCTTGGTAAAACTGGTAGAACTGTTGAAAGAGTGTCCAGCGGAGTAGGGTAAATAAGGGTTCAAAAATTCTCCACAATGTCCCTAGTACAGCCAACGGGTAACCAACCCAAGAAGACGAATACAATTTCATCCTTGTTTACTTCTTGCTTTATCTCTACCAGTACTTTTTGACGTTTCCTATGAAATTCACCCTCTAACTACACTAGCGACACCAATTTAGATCATTTCAACAGACACTTTTGAAACGAAAAGATTATTCTCGTAATTTCTACCCCCCATAACAAAATCTTTGAACAAAAAATCAATAAAAAGCGTGCGATTCGTTGCTGGGATAATTGAGGCATTGGATACTCAAAACTCACTCTGTATAAAATAATGACATATAATCAAGGTCATCATACATGAGCTTCATATTAAAATCATTGGAAATTAATAAATTGCAAAATTGCTTCTAATTAGATCTAATTGTTAACTTTGAGGGAGGCTTGAAAGAAATCAAATTAAATTAGAATTTTTTAACTGATATCCGAATATGCAAATTCAGATTGCCCATATCACATGGAGTATCTACATCGTCCGGGCAGCAGAGTTTGAGCCAGCCCTCTACTTCTTCCGACAGTGATTCATCCGCTGTTTCTAGAGACCTCCATAACAATTTGAACGTCTTGAGAAACCTCAGACAGGATTTCATTGAACACCATGGATCTGAACCTTCAGTCAGGTAGTGGCTTCTTATTTGCGGAGAATTGCTTGGAAATAAACATAGATAGAGGAAGCATGAGTGGGCAATTATTCCCCACAACAAATCATCATCATTGATGTCATTTTTTAATAATACTTCGGAAGGCTCAATCGGCATGTATCAGAATGATATGAGAAATTCTCCTCAATTTGGGTTATTACTGCAAATTTGAATTGAATTATTATGGGTTTCATTCATGATTTTTTTTTAAATTCATGTAGATACTATTTGAAGTCAGTTTTCAAAAAAGGTTGAATCGTTTCGTTACGGCTGCACAAAGTGACAACAGCGTCTTGTGGATAGCTTGCACAACCTATACAATGCGGAAAAATTATATGGCAGGTATAAAGTCTATGCTCTTCTGTCGTTGGCATCTACTCTAAACTGATCAAATTATAGCTATCTTTGTTTACCTAATCAACGTAACTGATTTGATATCTTGTTCTATCTATTTAATCAGCAGTCGATGTTGCCATATAGTCCCGAGCTGGGAAAGAAATTTTCTGATCGGGGAGGACTGTCTAACCATTAGCTGTGTTCTCCTAACTATAATTTTCTGTCTTCACACAGAGTTCTAGAAGAGTCGGGATAGAAACAAATAGGTCCCTACGGAATAGCACCATGTTGCCAATTGGGATGAGCAAGATAATAGAATAAGGTTTATTTACAAAAAAAATATGGAATATAATACAATTTGCATACATTTTTGTAAATGCGTCAAAGTTATAATTTATATAAAATATTAGAAAAAAACAGAAAGAAAGAAGAAAAGTCGACCAGGGGAAAAATTTTTCTTTACGTAACGATTTCTACACGCCGCGTTAGAAACTCCTATCCAAAATGTTTCAGAATAAGCGTACCATAACACTTTATGAAGTACATACCAACATATTGAATTATTTTGTGTGGGTAGATGTTTTTTTTCTCGATTTTTTAATTCCTTTCAAAAAATTGTGAAAATTTCATTATAAACCAAGAAGTAGGTTTAGTGTTTTCTTCTTCTAGTTCAATCTGATCCATGAAATTGAAGGTTGAAAATCAAAGGATTGAATGCACGATTTTTTGATATGTATTTTTGTTAAAAATGTTTCTTGTTTGATGATAGATTCATATGCAATAATTTCTCAACTTTTCTTGTGTCTATTCCAAATTATGAAATTAATCAATAATTATTGCTCATTGTTTCTTTTCAGCTTGAAATATTCTAGTCAAAGTACATCACAATCAACAATAAGTTTGAACTGTAATAATAAGACACCTAATTATAAAAGTTCCAAATCCAATATTTCATCTACAGCTTTATCAGAAGATTCGGATTATGATGATGAGGTGAGTTATTTTGTTATTTACATTCAGTTTCGAATATTCCACTTTTTAAACTTGTCAAATGCACAAAAAAAGGCTATTTGACTATTTGTGGTCTCCAAGAGTGCAATTGCCGAAAATGAATGAACGAGCGATCAAAATCCCTTGACTTCATTCACGTCATTCTTTCCACGTGTTTTTTCGATATTTTTCTTGGAGAGGTTTAAAATTGTTAGTAGATGCGATCATTTAAACTATTCCCTTTTCAACATCTCTTCAAGCAAAAAATGGTACACGTGTTCTTAATGATTCAGTTTAGATGATCGAAATTGTGAGTTAGTACTTTGTAGGAATGATGTATATTTTTTGTTCACGCGAATACATTTTTTCAGAAGTCAATTCCAATGCCGAAATTCTCAAGAAAATATTAAATGCAAAGAAAAAATACCCATATCGTTCTTAAAACTCTGTGAGGTTGTCATTAAATGCCTATTCGAAACTGAAGTCAATTTGATTCAATTTGAAAAACTGTATACATGTTATTCAGAAATATGTATTACATATTCCATTTATTTATTTTTCCTCGTTGATTATTGTTTTAGATCGGCGATTATGGTACATTTCACGATATGGATGATTATAATAATACTTATCAAGCAGAGCTGAAGATGAAATACACAGGACATAGAAATGCCAGGTATTTATTAATTTATAAACTCAAAATTAATGTCCAGTTTGAAAACTTATTGAAGATAAAACTTAGTTTACTATACAAAATAAAATAGAAGTGACCACAAAATATGACATAATGTAATATTATTTGAATTCTACTAATAGCATTTCAATTTCTACCAGAAAGTCAGTTTTTTTAACTTTTTTTTTCAGTAAATTCATTAAGTATAGTTTTTAATTATTTTGGGAGCAAATTGAATACATTTAAAAGCCTTTCTAACTTACAGATAGTCTTATTGGATACTTTGTTTCTTGTTAATATCTTTTTACACTTTTTTACAGTGTTTTTGTTTATTCTAATTTCACATAGATATAGCTTCAGCTATTGTGAAATGTTTATTTTATATGAAATGATTTGAAATATTTCTCATTATTTAGCATTTCTTGGAATCAGGTACCTTTCAAGGACAGTGTCATAATAATGTTCTTTTTTGTAATTTCACTTTATGTTATGTTGCTTGTGAAATTGATACAGAAAATGTGATATTAAGCTCTCAAAAAAATAAAAATACCCCAAAAAAATTGTGAAAAATGTCAAGATTTGTAGTTTTGAAATTAGTACTGGAAGAGCCTCAAAAAATGGATGGTATAATAATGTCAGATATCTAAGAGAAATTCAGACCAGAAACAGACAAGAAAAGAAGGTTAACTCATAATACCACTTGGAAAAAATGAAAAATACAGCATTACAAGAACTATATCGTGCGGTAATATTTCAGTTCCACACAGATTTCATGGTTATATTTCATTATTATATGTTGGTACTCGAAACTTTCCTGTCACGAATTTATATATTTTCTGTCAAATTTGTGATACGATTAAGATGTCTAAAAACCTGGTGTATGGACTGATTAACTTTTGTTTTGCCAATTTTGAGAATATTAGTTTAAGCTTCTGATTGGCTAGGATCGGGTTTTAATTGATGTATCCTGTCAAAATCAAAGGAAATAGATCGAAATGAAAGGAATGACATTGCGGCGCCACCACGAAATAAAATTAATATTTTCAATTTGGTCGAATGTCATTCCATTCAAAAATTGACGAGTGCATTCACCATGTTTTTAGACATCTTAGATACGATAAACAGTTCTGTCAACCAACATTTTCCAATGCAAAAATCACTAAACGATATTTATGGAAATATGTATTCCAATAAAAATGCAGGGAGTTAGAAAAAAATATGTATAATACATAAGGCTTAATCTAACATTCGTTTTGAACTCATGGAAGAATATCAATGACTTCTGCACTTGAATTATAAATAACTGTTCAAGCAGTTATCTTGTAAATACATCTTTGAATTTTCCAGGCCTTCTTGTGGAAATCTTTCTCTAATTGATGCTACATAATGATATATTCTCTATACTAGTTTGTAGATTTTGCTTTGTATGCTTTATTTTCATTTTCAGTCATATGAAATCTTTCATAAAAAAAATATACATAAAAATAACAATAATAATATAATTCTGCTCTGGTTACATATAATAATCTGTTTTAAACTTTTTGCGTTTCTAATATGGGATTTTTTTTCAAGGACGATGATTAAAGAAGCCGCCTTTTGGGGCAATAAGTACGTTATGTCAGGATCAGATTGCGGCCATATTTTTGTATGGGAAAAAGATACAGGCGAACTTAAAATGATAATGCAAGGTGATCATCACGTGGTGAATTGTCTGCAACCCCATCCAACGCTTCCACTGTTAGCAACCAGTGGAATAGACCATGACGTTAAATTATGGGCGCCACTACGAGAAGAACCTGAATTTAATTCCCAATTAGCAGATGAGGTGAGTGGTATTAGACTAATCGCTATTTTCGTCACAATGTCTATAATTTTGGAATTTTGGTTCGATAATTGTCTCGAACGATAAGATTCGACATACTGATGATGAATTCTGGGTCCAATTCAATTCTGTCCGTCCGGTCCGGTCTCAAACACGATAAATCTCGACAGAAGGGTCTAAAAAACTTGAAATTTACAGGATAGGTTCGGATCTACACCTTTTTCAATTTTAGTTTAGAAAATCAAAGTTCAATTTCAGAAAAAGGAACAAGTATTTCAGATTAAGAAAGTATAATTCAGAAAAGGAAAATTGGATTTCAGAAAAACGATATTGAAATTCAGAAAAACCAAGTTGTGATTCAGAATAGTGAATTGAATTCTCAGAAACAGCAAATTATATTTCAGAAAGGGAAAATTGTATTTCAGAGGTTATCGGTTCAATTTGATATAATGTAATATATAAATCGCGAAAATAATTCCATTGCACAAAAATGGTTCAAGACAAATAATAACCAATTATAGGCCTATATCAGTACTCATCATTTTTTCAAAAATCATTGAAAGAACCATGAAGACAAGAATTAAAAATTATGTGAATGCTACATTTGGATTTGACAAGTATCAGTATAGGTTCCAGGAAGGAAGTAGTACATCAAGTGCTGCAGTTGATCTGCTAGAATTCGTCTCTGCTGAAATTAACAAGGGTAATTATGTTGTACTGGTTTTTATAGACTTGCAAAAGGCGTTTGATACTGTGAATATAGATATACTTTTGAGGAAGTTGTCCAGGATGGGATTTCAAGGGACAGCTTATAGACTTCTTGAAACATACCTGAAAAATCGAATTCTTTATACTAGTAAAAGAAGTAAAAGGCGCACAGTTAACATGGGTGTCCCTCAGGGTTCAGTATTGGGCCCACTGCTGTATTTGCTCTATGTACATCTGATGGGTTCGAGATCAAGATATTTCTCTTTTGTGGATGATACTGTCCTGGTGTACTCAGGAAGATCTTTGGAGGAACTGGAATTGACTATCAATGCTGATCTGCTTTATTATTCTGACTGGCTGAGTTGTAACAGACTGAGCATAAATGTAGATAAGACTGTATATATGTGTATAAGGCAGAAGAACAAGCCATTCCATGAAATGCAAGTCAAGTTTGATGATATTTCACTTGATCATGTGAAACACCACAAATATCTAGGGTTGTATATTGATGAAAAATTGAATTAGGAAAAACACATGATACGTAGGGTAACTCCTGTGGTGGGTTCACTGAGAAGATGCTCATTTGTGTTCAGTAGACAACACAAAAAAATGATCTACCACAGCTTGATCTTCTCCAGACTGAGGTACGTACCTCATTAATTGTTGGGGAAATGCATCAAATACATTATTAACAAGGCTACAAGTGTTCCAAAATAGAACTATAAAAATATTGTTCAACTATAGCATGTTAACTCCTACATCAATATTAAATAAGGACACTAAACTTTTGGACATTCATAACCTAAAGAAATTGGAACAAGTTAAACTGATACATGGCATGACGAACAATTATATTAAGTCAAATTATAGATTTACACTAGTACAGGATGTACATACTCATAACACCCGAGATAGAGGTACCATCAGAAGTAAACTCAGGTTTACAAGGAAAGCCCAGGACTCCCCAATTTACCGAGCAATAGAAGCATTTAACCAGACACCAGAAGGAATAAAGTATATAAGAACTAAAAAAACCTTAATATTAAGCTTAAGTTGTACCTGAAAGATTTATTTTGTTTAGTTTAACTTTGTTGTTGTTTTGAATATTTTATAGTATTTTATGATTATTTTTTGTATATTGGTAAATAGGTCTTGGTACCAGTACTTGTACTGTATTAGAGGTCAAGAATAAAGAAATAAATAAATAAATGAATTCAGAACAGTACCGAATGTGAGGTACAATATTCGACACAGGTATTACATAGATATGTCTACTGGGGCATTGTTGTATTGAAGGAAACGAAAAAGCCAATGAACTTGCGAAAAGATCGTCAAGGCAAACACCCGTTGGGCCTGAGCCTTTTTGTGGGCTTGGAAAAGACCAGTATGAGGCAGCAATCCAGTAATGGGAGTGGGACAATAGATTAACCCTCTGGAGAAACACTCAGGCAAAAAAGTTTGTGGTGCTTTCACCGAGCGAATCTTTTGAATCGGCCACAAGCAGAGCTTCGGGTAATGGTGGGACTGTTGACAGGACACTGTCGGTGCAAATACCTTTTGTACCGCCAGCAGATGGGATTTGCAGGCTCTATGGAAAGGAGGTAGAAACAGCCGAACACCTTCTCTACAAATGTTTGGTGTTGACTGGCCTAAGAACCACTCATATGGGAAATTCAGCCCCGGATACTCATGAAGTAACAGCCAAGGCTTTTAAAGATGTCGACGGCATTTTTGGGTTTGTATGAAAAGGAAGGTTTAAGAACAAAAGATCAATTGGATCACAGTTCCTGGAAGTCTAACAGAGCTGCAAAGATCCCGATTCAGTAATAATAATTTAAAAATCTCTATTTATTTTTATTAGTTCTTAAGTACATGTAACCAATTCTGAATTACAATTTCCTATTTCTGAATTCCAAATTATCAAATCTCAATTCCAATTTATCGTTTTTGAATATAAAGTTCTTTTTCTGGCTTTTAATTTCCCTATTCTGAATAACAACTTCCTATTCTGATTTACAATTTCCATCTTCTGAAATTCAATTGGCTTTTCTAAATTATATTTTACGCTTTCTGAATTACAATTGGAAAAGGTGTAGAATGCCATGGTTGAGTTCGTTAAAAGGCACAAATCGATAATAGGTTCCGTAAATATGCCCGTTCGAATTTTTTTTTTTTTTTTTATTAATTTTGAAGCTGCCTTATCGATCGAGATGAAAAGAATTAAGGAAAGCACTGACGTGAAGTCGAGTGTTCTTCAACTCTTGTTTATTCATTAACTACTTACAATGAACTAACACGTATATTTACGCTTACTTCTAAGCATATTTTTTTGTTATTAAAAAATCATATCAATAAACATGAATGAACTTTTTGAATCCATTTTTTTCCCAAATAATTGAAATTGGATACATGTTTCCATAATGTTTTTTGTCTGAATTACATGACCTTTCATATGGCAAAGTTTATCAGTGATGTAATAAATCACCCTGTATAATGACTATTAAGTATTGCCTCTTGCTTGTAATACTTTGTTAAATAGAGAAAATCAAATTTAATTGCAGATTATTGCTAGAAATGCCATTATGTTGGAAGAAACTAAAGACACAATAACAGTACCTGCCGCATTTATGATCAGGATGCTTGCCTTCCTTAATCAGATGCCTAGGATTCAAAACCGAAGAAGAACTTCAACTGAGAATTCCGAACAATAAAGGATTAAGTTTGATGCCCGAAAGTAATATTTGATGCCATCCGAACTCTTCAAGTTGATAGATCTAAATTGTAGTTGGACTAACCTCGATTCAAAATTAATTTTTAATTATCTATATACGAATTTTCCTCCAGAAATTGCTTGTTTTGTTATATGTATTGCTATTCATCAAGTCTTTGTTGGTTTATGGTGTCCCATGTATTTCATCAAAAAGCTTTTTTCCTCAATAATAATGAAATTAGGTTCAAGCGGATGACAAAGAAAATTAGTTGTTTTACGATTTTTAGTATATTTAAATGTTACGTTTGGTGATATAACATTGTGTTGTTGATAACATTTACATGTTTTTCCCGGAATTTTTCTGTGGCTTTCTCTTATCCTTACTGACTGCTGTTATGATTTTGAGAAAATTGTGATAATTGTAATTATATTTACATAATATTATTTGATTTATGTGCCTCCACTTTTAGCTGGAATATGCAAAAAAATATACGCAATAAAGTGAATATATGATGAATTTTTTCTTGGAAACCTTAATATTGATCTCTAATAATGATAATCAATGAATTGCCGAAGTTGTATTTATAATCTGTACATATAATAAAGAAGTAGAAACGGATGTGTCTGTAGTACATGTTAATATTGTTGTTGTTTCATTTGAAATAATTAGAGAAACACTTCACAACCAGTATTCTCCCAGGAGATCGATACTTTAATTGAAAATTCCTTAAGGACATCCTAAAAAATATGCTATAAAAAAACTGATTCTGATGATTTGGACCATTTGAAAATAAAAATAACAAACGCATGCGCCGATGTAAATCCTAGTATTCTTAACTTATAATGAAATAAGGAAAAGATATAATTTATGTATGGATCATAATGGTGGCATATAGAACATACAATTTAAAATGTTTCGTTTGTTATTAGGAATAGAATGAACACAGCTCTGATACAACTTGAGTGGGTATAATTTTGGGTACTTTCACTCTCCTTTTCAAAAATATATAACATTTTATATAAATTTCTTATCAAACTATAAAAATCATTTTATTGCCATATGGCAAATTAAACAAATGCCTATCTATGAAATTCTGATAACTAAAGTGGCCACCACCTAGACTGAGGATCTCTAAAGCCCTGGGAAGTGAGCCCTCGATTCTACAAGCCGAGATAATGGCTGTTTATGTATGCGCCCAGGAGTGTCTCAAAATGAACCTCAAAGGGGCGCATATCTACATCACCACAGACAGCCAAGCCACGCTGAGATCCCTGGAATCGTGCTGTCAGGGGTCTCTGCTGACTTGGGAGTGCCGTAACACCATAAAGCAACTGGCCAGAGGAAATAAGGTGACTCTACTATGGGTACCAGGGCACTGTGGGGTTGAAGGAAATGAGAGAGCGGACGAGCTTGCAAAAAGTGCATCTAGGTTAAGACCTGCTGGACCTGAGCCTTTCTGTGGGATAGGAAAAGACCAATACAAAGCTGCGGTCCAGCTATGGGAGTTGAACAGTAGGACAATTCACTGGACTAACACTCCTAGGCTTGCTCAGGCAAAGAAATTCGTGAAGATTTCACCTACTTACACCAGAAAACTCCTGAAGCTGTCACGAGCGGAGCTTCGGGTGATGGTGGGTCTGCTGACGGGGCACTGTCGGTACAAACATCATTTGTACCGTATGGGTAAGTCAGCAGACGAGATTTGCAGGCTCTGTGGATCGGAAGTAGAAACTTCTGAACACTTGATATGCAAGTGTCCAGAGCTGGCTAGCCTAAGAACCATTCACATGGGCAAGCCGGTCCTGGATACCAGAGAGGTAATGGCCAAGGCCCCTAGGGAGGTTGTCAATTTTATTAACGTCGTTGACGACCTCCCTGGGTTTCTATGAATGAGTAGGGTAGTGAACAAAAGATCTGCATGGTCGCAGTTCCCGGAAGGCTCACCGAAGCAAAACGACCCCAGTTCAAATAATAATAATAAAGTGGCCACCAAGGTCTCCAGATTTAAAACCGTTAGATTTTTTCCTTTAGCCACATTCAAAGAACAACATTCATCAATTTGATAATGTTGCAAAATCTACCTTGGTGGTATCGAATATTTTAATTATTTCAAGTTCACAGATTATCGTAGATAGGCACTGGGTTGATTTGCTGTGAGAAATCGAAACTTTTGATGATTTTTATAGTTTGATAGAAAGGACCCCGCACGTTTAGTATGGAAAATGGCTTTCCGTGAATTTGGCTGAATTTTTGATATGTTGTAGTTCTGATGAACTGATCAGAAAAGTCCTTAGCCACAAAGCTCAAAAATGGACAGTTTTCGAGATATGGAGCTTTGAAAATGGATTTTTTGCAATTTTCGGGGTTTTTGCTCATCAATCGGGGAGCTCTCATTTCTGGTTTTGATGGAATTTGGATGTTCGGCGGGCAGAACCCGACAGAGAAATGATCTTCCTACCACTCGTTCATTCCAAAACTCGCCACTACGTGGCTCGTTTTTGAATTTTGAACTCGTGGAAGAATATCAATGCCTTCTGCACTTGTATTATAAATAACTATTCTAATAGCGTATTCGACTGGCTGCACCAATGCGAATTAATTCGAAGAAGAGCTAAATGCCATAATTAGTTCGAATTTATTCGAACTGGTGCTGCCAGTCGAATACGCTATTAGATTTCGGGGGGGACATTGAATGCAGATATTTACTAAGACCTTGGAGTTGAATTTCAGGGTCAAGTAGATTTTTTATTCTTTACAGAATATTCATCTTCTTGATAAACTAAAACCATTTTTTCTTCTTCGTTTTTTTCTATAAAATGAATTTCTCTGAAGATATGAAATGTTTCATACTTAAGAACTCAAGATAAAGTACTTCAAAGTTATTTTCCATAGAATTATTTGTTTTTGTATTCCATTTGAACATATTCAAAAATGAAATAAGTTAGTTTTCTGATTTTTCCTCAAACCGCACATATGTGTTGATACCGTGATAATAAAATCTCACATGAGTTGGTGATGTAGGAGCGAGAGACGCTTGTCTCTCGGTGTGAAAGGTACCTCACAGAAGTCGCGGGCCATAATAAGGGGAAACATATTAATAATTTCAATGAAAATATTTTTTCTTAGACCAATGTTAATATTTTTATTGTTTCATCAAAATCACATCTACAATATCTATATTTAATATAAATTCAGATAAAACAATATACCTTATCTTTATTGCATTGACTTTGCTTTATTATGGAAGGTTAGTAATAATTTTTAATACTAAAAGAACATTATTGCATAAGAAACAATAGTAAAAAAAATTTGAATTGCTGATTAATTCATAAGGAAGAATTAACCTAAAATTTTCAATATATTGCCATATTCACAAAAAAAAATTTCCTTTGTGTAAATAAATGGAAGATAATTTAAAGATTCATAAAATATAAATTCGTACAATTTTTGAATTTATCAATTGAAAATATGCTCCTTTGTTTTACTATTGCAATGTACAAAATCAAAATATGATACCAAGAAGAATGACATGAAAAAAATATATGTATATACTTTTATGTAAATTATGATTCAAAACATTTCCTTAATAAATGATCAGCACCACTCTTGTGAACTCAATATTATTGAAAATTAATCCTTTTTTCCATTGGTCACCATTCTTGTAGAACACAAAGTTCTCAGATCGTTCAAGGCCTTTTCGAGTTCTCTAGCAAAACCATGACAGTCCTGAAAAGAATATGCATAAATTATTTGTTATATTAAGACTTATTGGTGCAATAGGCTATTTGACAAATTGTTCAAATCCTCTTTAATTATTCAGTGATGCATTAGTTCAAATATAAAATTCAATGTGGCATATTGGTGTTTGTAATAAGAGTATTGGTGTCCCAAATTCGTTGTCTAGTGAGGGGTATCTCAGAAACCCTTTGATCTAGAAAAAATTGAATGGCAAATTTTCAGAATCGATTTTTGAGAGAATTGATTTGGTGAAAACTGCAACCTCATAAATTCAACTGTTTTCAAGCTATAAGAAAAAATTGGAAAATAGCGTTAAATGAAAGTTCTCATAATTTCTTTATTGCTGGTGCTATAAACATAAAACAAAAACATTTTAAAAGAACCTTCATGTTGAATCCAGTGGTGTATTTATTTGTTTTTTATTGCAATTAGTTCTGAAGTTAAAATACAAACTTGTGTTTTTCTAATGTAAACCATAAAAATGTCTATAAAAAATAAAATCGCGCTTTTTCTCTTTTCAAAAATATATAACATGATATATGAATTTCTTATCAAAAAATAAAAATCATCAAGAGTTTCAGTTTCACACGGCAAATTAACCACTTGGCTATTCTTGACAATCAGAGCAGATAATTAGAATATTCTGTGACCACAAAGGTTTCCAGATTTAAAACCGTTAGATTCTTTCAACATTTTCAATTTTATAAAAGTTGTTCTTTAAATTTGACCAAAGGAAAAATCTAGCGGTGTTAAATCTTGGTGGCCACCTAATATTTTAATTATCTGAAGTTCAGAGATTATCACAGATAAGCACTTGTTTTATTTGCCGTTTGAAACTGAAACTTTTGATGATTGTTTTAATTTCATAAGAAATTAATATATCATGTTATATGTTTTTTAAAATGGAAAAAAAGCGATTTTATTTGTTATAAACAATGTTAAAAAAAACAAGTTTGTATTATGGATTCTACTGAAAAAAGTGTTTATAGAATGTGTTTGTTTCATGTTTATGTCACCAGTAATAAAAAAGTTAACTTTTATTTCACGTTATTTTCCAATTTTCTCTTATAATTTGAAAACACTTGAATTTATAAGATTGGGGTTTTACCAAATTAATTCTCTCAAAAATTGAGCCCGAAAATGTGCTTTTCCTTTGTTTCTAGCTCAAAGTGATTCTGAGATCCCCTCTCACTAGACAACGAATTTGGGGCATCCGATACTTAGTGATATTGTCGTTTGTATTGTGATTTTCTCTGAATATGTATTTGGATTCATTTTCAACTGCGAACAATAATTTGAGTTTATAATAGATGAAAATGCTTATATCGTGCTTTGTTGGCTATGGATCTGGTCAAGGTAAGAATGTGTTGGGATTACCGTGTTCACACTCTTTGATACCAACGGAAAAATTCAACTCAGGTGTAAATCTACAAAACGCCAAAACGTAAATTATAATATTGGGATTACGCCATTAAAAACTGACATGATCCAGATTTAATTGCCCTAAGTGTTCAATGATCTTTCTGTAGTAAAAATTAATGTGTTATGACATGGGTTATTCTCTCATTAAGTTGTCGTCATTTATCCTATTTATTATCATCTATTGAAATCTCACTCGATACTCACTGTGTATTTACTACTTCTCTTATTCGATATATGGAAGAATATTCTATCCTCGCCTGCTATGATGTAAGAAACACCATATCCGTCATCAGCAACTGGACCGAAACCACCCCCAGCTGACATACACTCAGGGTTTTTATTCAGATCTATCCTACCTGTTTGACCATGAGGAGTCTGAGAGGTTGACAGTTTCCAAGGTTCACTCAGAACCTCTTGAAGGAACGGCGAATCTACTTCTAGATATTTTGACACTACATACAGGCAGAAAAGGTGCCTGTCAATACCTTTACCGCACATGGCCTCTTGATAGCCAAGCTGTGAAAGAACAGAGTTTGTACTGTAGATCAATGGTCGAAATTGATAAGTGGAAAGGACAGTATTTTTTTTAAATTTTTCGATAAGAATTAGGTTCTCTAATGCTTTTTCAGTAATGAAAGGAACTGAATATACAAAATGGCAAAATAATCAATAATAACTATAATACAGTACTGGCAACGATACATCTTATTATATATATATATTGTTAAATAAAGATAGAAATGAAGACATTTTAACAATTCCCTTTCCAACATCGCATTGAGTAAATTGAAACAAATAAGAAAGTATTTTACGTGGAACAGAATTTATGAGTAATATAAAGTAAAAACATTTCTGAATTCGAGTGAAATTGTTGCTTCTTTCTCTAAAAACACAATCAACAAAAATTTTCAACTATTCAGCTCTATCGAAGAATTGTTAGGGGTTGGAAAAGTAAATATTAGGATTATTATAAACATCCTCATATAATGTTAAATCCAATATTCCGTCAGATCAAATAATATTAGTTGAGAAGTTGGGGAATTTTTTTCAACCTTGATAAAATATCAATCATGAGCACTTTCATTAGTTTAACGATGCAGATTACCTATGATGCTTGGAAACATCATTAAAAAATGGATCATTAAATTATAATTAGTGGATATGAGTACTCAATTACTACAAATTGAAATATATTGTCACTCAAAGAGAAATTAGCAAGATTGAACTGTTTAAATTACTGATTTCATAATCGTTCCTCTTTCATAAGAGGAACGATTAGATATTGCGACCTCTAATATACAAAGTACAAGTTTAAACGAGCGACTGTTGGATTATGAAATAGAATTTTCCACATTGGGCCTCCTACAATATTATGACATTCGATTTAGACCTGATTTCGCGAGAATAATTCAACGGCGGCATCTCATTTTAGGATAATTTCAACGAAACTACCTATGTTGTACTACTTTGGAGGGTAGAAGGAAGGAGAATAATCTTCCCTTTTGAAAAGTGTCTGTTGACTCACAAATTGGTGGCGCTAGTGTAGCTAGAGAATACATTTTAAACGTCAATACTGTCAGTACTGATAGGGATAAGCAAGAAGTATACAAGGATGAAAGTGTATTCGTCTTCTTGGGTTGGTTACCCTTTGGTTATGCTAGCGCCATTGTGGAGAATTTTCGAACCCTTATTTATCCTTTTCCGCTGGACACTTTCTCAACAGTTCTACCATAAGATTATTCTCCTTATCTCAACCCTCCATATGTCTTACTATAAAATCTTCACATAGGGTCTTACAGAATAACGTTATCAAATTTCAAGGGATTATTCCTGACAGTAACTATTTTTAAAAAAAATCCCATGAACTTAGCCCAACACCTAATGGGAAAATACTTAATATTGCGAGACCGATAATAACTTATAGGCCAGAGCAAATCAGAAAAGCATGAGGAAACATATCATCACTTGTGAGATGGTATTGAGTGGCGAAGAAAACTCAACGAAGGCAAGAATAAGGTCTGTTCAGACTGGGTTCTCGGTCACTCGGGAATTAAAGGAAATGAAGAGACGAAGATAGTTGCCAGAAAAGGAGCCCAAACTCCTTAGTCATTTCATTGGCCCAACTTTCCGTGGTATAGGTAAAAAGAAATAGTTTCAGGAGAAGGAAAAAACCGAGAGACAAACTCTAGTAAAATCTTCCAAAAAGGTTTTTAGGAACTTTTTTTACTGAGAGATCTAAGAAGTACCTGGATCTTAACAAGATACACCTTCTCATTGGATTCCTTACAGGGCATTGCCGCCTCAGGAAGCACTTGAATGAGTCTGAAATCGATGAGTGCAGATTCTGCAAGGATCAGATGCAGAGGTGCAGATTCTGCAACTCCGGATCACCTTGTGGCGGAATGCCTCGCCATCGATAGCCAACCCAAAAAAAATTTTTGAACAAGATATTTGAAGAATTGGGGAAGTAACCTCTTTGAAGCCATGTCGGATACTGGAGTTCGTTAGAATTCTGGAACTGGAGGGCGAGCAGTAGATTATGGTGACTAATGGCAAGAACAGCTCTAATTGGGGGCACAAGTTCGACGTGTCTCCAACATGAACTATCAAATTCGACATGAATCGCGCGGAAATGAAAACATATCAGTGATACAATATTCCACTCAATTCGCGAGTTTCTCCACAAAGAACGCACTTCTTATGTTCCATGGTGAATCGACGTTTTATATCAACTCAAAATATATTGAAATAAAAATCTAAATATTTCAGAAAGCAAACTTCAAGTGCGCCAAACGAAGTGAAACAACGGATGTCAATAGGAGAGCAATAGTTGCCAAACCTTGGATTTCAGCAGGTAGATATAGAAAATAATAAATATTCTGCATACTATAAATTCGACAATTAGGAAAAATATCGGATTCCAAATATTCAAATATGCATATTTAATTGAGAATCACTCAAGTAAATATATTTCATTCCATATAACATACATTCCTAAGGATAAAGTGAAATTGAGGATTTGAAAATATATCACAACTTAATCTACCCATGTTGGGGGACATGTAAAAATTGCGTATACTCCCTCTATCTATGTTTATTACTCAATGACAATATCATTTTAGGATTTCCAGGTTTCCAAGATATTAAGGAAAATTTTTTTTTTATTTTTGAATAAAATAATTTTATCTCATGTCCTTTCCACTAAAATTAATAAAGCGATTCAAAATTTATTCGAACAAATATTTAATGGAACTCACCTGATGCCTCTCACAGGCTTTCGATAAAAGTTGCAGTCTTTCTTCATTGCTAATTTCTTTATTTTCCATAGCTTTCACAAAATCTGACGATTCTATGGTGCAAGGTCGCACAGTTTCGGTCCTGCCTTCTCTGAACAGCCTTGTCATGCTTGCCTCGTAAGTGAGACAGAATTTACCAGCTTCTCTGTAGTATGCCAACTGAAGAGCCATTTGTATGAAGGCATCCGGACTGAGCTTAGCCTTTTTCATGAACCCTTTTCCGAAACTGTTATGAATATAAACAGTCAAATCCACATCACGAATCAAGGCTTCTGCAACGGTCACAGCCTTATCGATGGCTGCTCTACATTCGTGTTTCATGTCCCAATTGAGCCGAACTGGAATTGGAGGAGTCAGTTCTGGAGTACCTGCTGCATTTCCGTTCTCATCATATCTGAGGATTTTTCAAATAGGTCAGAAAAGAAGTATTCAACAAATTTTGAAGGCATTGTTGAATGAAACTTCTTTGGATTATACTAACATCTTTATAGAAAAGATTAGCAATATGATTGATTAGACACAAATATTACTTTTCACTATGTATGTATTAACAATGTTTTTTTGGTGAATTTTTAACTATTTCTCGCTAATAATAGTTCGGAGAAAGAAATTCAAAATATAAAAAAATCACAAAAAATAGAGGTTTCAGCCAAGAAATCATAACTATACTCACAAAAAATATATAGTTATAGTTTGTTAGTTGAAGGTGCCAGTTTTGTTCGACTGATTTGAGATCTGAAATGAATGATTAAAAAAAATCAACTCTAGTCAGAGTGGCGTTCATTCATAACTAGATTCAAAGAATATCAAACTAATACGAATTTTCAACAAAAAAAAAATCGACAAAATTGACCCTCATACAAGGGGGAAGTAAATGGAATAGGTTCTGGCATAAATGGACATCCCCCTCAAAACCTTTCATTCTGTAAGATGTTTCCTTTTTGAGATTTTGACTGATTCAACTAAAAAAAAATCACCCCCATATGTCTGTTATAACATTGCAATTGAGCAGCAGTGGGTGAGAGAGGCCAATTCCCGTGATAATGTGTGCCCTCACAAAAGTTGGCTAATTAGCACTCATCATGACCAACAATCCATTAATTAAAATCAGTGTCTTAATAATTTTCAAAAAAAAAAATCAACACCACGTTCCAAGTTTTCATATGTACCTGCCGTTATTTGCAGGCACAATACTCAAACACATAGTGGAAAGTAAGATTTGTGTCTGAAAAGATAATTAATGTTCACTTCATATAAAATCATAAAGACTGAAAATAGCAGTAAAATGCGTGGGTACTTTTGGATATAATTCATTTTTGAAATAAATCAACGTGAATTTTGATTGAAATTTTCAAATAACAATGCTTTCAAGTTTTTTCAAGAAAATGTTTATGCTGACTGGAAAATGGCTCTACATTAATTTTCGATTATTTGAATGATTTATAGGATAAAATAGCATTTTAAAAACAATCGAGCAATTTCCCAATTGCATAGCATTCAATGAAATTTTGTGAATATCACTGAATGCTTCAATTGGTATAAATTTAGTGAAAAAAAAGGAACGATATGAAGGAGTCGAGCATTAAAGAAGCAAGAAAATTACAAGAAGGAAATGGGTAAATGATGGCATAATACTCATTTATTCAAGATGCATACAAATTTTGGGAATCCAAAAATGGTCCGTGTTGATAAAAAGCATATTTCAATGTAGAATTCTTTCAATTTAGTTCAGGTTGAAAACAGACAATGGGACATTATCAAATTTCTGTATTCGATTGTATGACTATCTTGAATAAGTGTTGAGAGTAACAATGCGCATTATTCAAACTAATAAAGCGAAATGGAAAGTTGTTTTGGCTATTGCCATCGACGATGAATATAGCCCAAACAATGTTCCATTGAATATTATATTATCAACAAAATCAAGACAATACTGTAAAAGCTCAGGTTAATGGAAGGATATTTCAGAATGTACTGTCTACATGGCAAGATATCCTAACGACATGTGAAAGCAAATTTGTGCTAAGAATAAAAAGAAAAAATAACAGTCATGTTTCTGTTTATACAAGGAATTTTCAAAGGTGAGCCTAAATATTTGACAGAAGATAAAACCCATCAAATAAATCATTTCATCAAAAATATCTATCAACTTCATCATCAAGTCTAATGTGATTCCTCAAAATTTGGTGCATTGTTCAGTGTTTATCGAGAAATGCATGCGATTTGTCGTTTGTTGTATTCAAAACTCTACGATCTATTTTTTTTGGGAAATATCATCTTGGTGTATCCTGAAGGACAGGTGAATGCTATTGAAGAGTCGAGACATTGCATCGAAAATGAAACTGATTTTATTGTTGTTGCTTGTAGTCGTTCATTATCACGCGGAGCAAGACTGTGCATATATCAAACTAACAGTGAACTATGCGAAAAACTTCTGTGAATAATTTGAATCAATTTAATTGGTGAATTTTTGTATTACTGTTTTCAAAGGTGAGTCTTTTTCTGCCAGAGAGTGGAACACATCAGCATCAATATAATTCTATGAAAATTCCAAAGCATATTCATATTTTTCAATAATCCCAATACTTTATTTGCAGTTCCTCAATACTCCTATTTATTATGATTTTCTGATCAAGATTTTCGTATTGTATTTTGTAGGTCTCATAATCAGTTATCAGTCAGCTATAAATTGTTAATGAATAAATAAATTTATCGCGGTATAAAAACATTTTCTCCCTCAATTTATATTTTATTTAAGGTGACCTTGTGTTCAAAATATCACATCTAGGTTCCTAGAAAAGTTTGTTTTATCGATTTAATTGTCGCATATATAAAATGGTATATTTTGACAAGATCTAATACTGGGTAGAAAAACTCCCACCTTTGAAAACACCCTCTGTACAACAAAACTAATAAAATAAAAGCCCATATTTAAAAAAATCATTACTTCAGACATCGATATATACAAATTTGATATTTACATAGCAAGTTGGTATGATTATACTTGATATTATACAGGGTATTACCAAATAAGTGCGAAAGTTTTTAGGGATTGATCTTTCCTTGATGTAAAAAGTTTAGGTTGAAGAAATGTTATTTTATGATCATGTTTTTCCAATAAAAAAAAACATCAAGCTACTAGATTATGTCTATTTCATTCACAGAAAATCCGGTACGTGCACAATGTTGTATTTTATTTTTTAATAGGGAAAATATTGCTTTTACAGACACAACACAAGAGAAATTTCTATGCAATGAATCGTTATTTCCAACACATATTTTCAAAATGAAACATTATGTTTCGTTAAAAAGATATGGTAAATAATGTAATAGGGGTTGTGTCTTTCATCCCTCCAAAAGATCACAACAAAATTTTTAAAAATACTCATAAGTAGCCATTTCATTCATAAAATATGCCCACAAAATGTTGTTCGTTCAACTCTTAAGCAATTTCAAGCAAAAATTTTCGCTCATATTCGGAATAGTGTAACTTTTCAAGATTAGATAGAAGATAACGTTTCTTTGAGATGTTGGTCAATCACTACCTTTCTGCTTCTGTTTAGTCAAAAATTTTCAGACTTCTTGGTGTTGCATTTCTTATGTCACAGATTATATCTCATCTCTTAAAGATCCTAATAATTGAAGAGATAGAAATTTTTTTCACAGAACGTCAAGATTTCATTGCTTGCAGTACAGTAACAGGTATTAGACAACAGTTCTGAAGTAATTAGTGAAAGATAGAATGGTTTTTCACATTGATTAGTTAGTAAAGATGATGAACAAAATTACCGTTGCCCAATTGCATCGAGTATAACATGTTCCCATAAATGGCCCATAACCGGAGCATCTGCCCTAATAGTAACAAAAAAAAAAACAAGTGAGAGGCAAGATATATACAATGTGTCGCAACTTCCAAAATAAGCTGAAAACAAAATATTAATTAAAAGAGATTACTTGATATTTATATTTATTTCAAAAAAATAACTAAAATGAGTATTTAATGAATTCGCTCTTTACTTGATGGTAATTCATTATAGATGAAATAAAACAAAGTTATTCTCACTAATCTTTTAATGTTTGCGACAATTGTTTCGCCAACACTGTAGCTTCATCAGGTTGCATCAGTCGAAATGCGGCTGATGAAGCCAGAGTGTTAGTGAAACAATTGTCGCAAACATTAAAAAATTAGTAGAAATTACTTTGTTTTATTTTATCTAAAGTAGGGATGTCAGAAAATTGAACATCTATAGTAATAGAATACATAACAATATCAGGGTTGCTACTCAAGTTTTGATTGCTCAAAAATGCATTTGTTGGAGAGCTTGTATTGTCCCGGCGGAGAATGATTTGTTTTCTGAGATTGGATCCCTTAGTCTTCCTAACACTGCAAAATTGATCATTAAAAGTTGCTCTAATGGCAAGGTGACATTTGAAGCACCTTAACTGAATTTTTTTTCAACATTTCATGGCACTAATCAACATGATCCCTTTTTTTGCGAAATTGTCAAATTATACTCACAAATTTTTTGATGGGCCAAATTTGATGCTCGCTGAAAGCATCTCGAAACTAATAAGATCTTCAAGGACCCCCTATTTCCTTTTTCAAATAATCTTAATTCGTTCTCGAATTAGAGCGTTTTTGAAAAATTACTGTTTCAAATAGTTCGCTATATCTTGGTTTCTGTTCGAGATATTCGAAAAATTCTAAAACGTTTTTTTCAGTAATTAATATGGTTTATTTGATATAGTTTCAACGGCAACGGGATTCTGTTCGACAATTCTGTGGCTAAAATAATGTTGAATAATATAGGATGTCCTATTTGAAAAACGCCAACTCTCCTCTATATCTCTAAAACGGTGAGTAATTTCTATGATCTGTATGAGTATCATATAAACTATAAAAAATACTGAAAAAAGGCCCAAAATTTTCAGTATTTATTTTATTTTAATTTAATTTATTGGTTGTTCGATGTTCAGTGTCTCCTATACCAATTCGCCTAGCTCTCTGTGTGACCTTTTAGATTAAGATGAATTATTCAAGTACCAACACGAAAAAAACTTGAATGATAAACCATGTCAAAATTTATGTATTCAAATTGGTGCGGTTATTTCTCAAGACTTACATAGCAACCCTCTTTTTGTCTGAATGTATCTTTGATCAAGTAAAGTAGTAAGTGTAACAATTAAGAATATCGAGTAATCTCTTTGGGGTGATCCAAAAACAACGCCACCTACGAAAAAATGAACATAAAGGGCCCTCAATGTAAATCTTCTTATCAGTATACTTTTCCATTTTATTACCGATGATCATATTTTTGCAGTCCCACAATCCATTCCCATACATGGGACATAACTGCTGCATCAGCCCTATAAAATAAAACACTATGAAGTGAACTCATATGTACCAATTTAAAACCCTATAACTGAAACCAACTGGAAAGAGAATTGTAGGTTATTATTGAAGAATATTGAGCCTCAAATAGTGTAAAATAGTTTGGATCATAGGGGTGAAACTTTCCAATATGAGATCAACCTTCTTACATGAGTATTGTAACCCACAAACTGTAAGTTAGTTCAGGAATTAATAGTAGAAAAGATTTTTTGAAAATGTCAAAAGATAACTATATTTTATTTGGAAAAATTAATTAAATAGAAAAAAAAATTGACAATAAAAATAAAATGAGAAATTTACAGGCTCGTAGTAACTTAATTGGGAACAATATCAGTGTTGCTTGCAAGCACACACAAGCAATTTACTACTCATGAAGAAGTTAAAATGTAGTTGACAAAACAATTGTTGAGTGAAATAAATTCTTAGGAAATAAAGTTATTTCAGTTTTAATCAATATCAATAGAAGTTTCCGCCAAGTGGAGACAAAAAATCGAACACAAAATAAATGGATGAAAAAGTAGAAGAAACTGAGAAATTAAGCAGTCTTGATATAAATAGGCCAGAAGAAAGCCATCAAATATTGGGTCCTCAATTTTATTTTCCTTGAATAGAGAAAATATTAAGTAAGGTGAAATAGATTTGATTCACCTATGAATTTCGAAGCCTTGAACGAATGACGAGGATTGGATAACTGACAAATTGATACAAATAAAAAATGTGAGGAATAAATAAAATATTTTACTTGGTTTCTTACCAGGAATGTTCAGCATTGAAGCCCACCTGAAACAATTGAACACAAGTATTAGTAATAAATTAAATTAAAAAAAGTGAATTTTTTTATGGAAGATATTGTATAAAAAGACGGATTATATAATATACAGGGTGAGTCAATAGTGCTTGATAAGTCTATAACTCTTGAAAATTTTAGGCTAGGAGAATTATTTCAAATTCAAAAGTGGTGAAACACCCTGATTTTTCAAATGAGAAGGCCTAATTTTTATATCTTCATTTATCTACGGTACTTTTTGACGTAGGCTCCTTAATTCGACAATTTAATGGATATAATTGTTTAAACTAAAGATCATATCTTTACGGATCATTCTACAGGTGGCCAGAAAGACACTGCAATTTAAAAAAAAATTACCTCTAAAAAATGTCAATAAGTCCATTTATTCAAATGGCATGCCCTGAATTTTTTGTCTGTCAGATACGTTAGAGGGTAGTCTTAATTTTTTGTTGAAACATGTTGTGCCTAAAACGAATCGTTTTTTTTAAGATTGAAATGATTTTCATTTCATGTTTTGTTCGGAGGCTGGCAGATACTTTCATGCATGAACTTCATTCGTAAACAATTAAAAAAAAATTGTTTATATAGATTTCATCCAAAATAGTTAAATTTGAATGCATATTGTTTTCATTTCGTGATTTAGTGCCAATAATACAATAATCATGGCATATATGGAAAGAGAAAAAGTCTTCTCTTTATTTTGTTTTTTCGTTTCCTCGAGAAAATTGTTCCAAAACAGTGATACATAACATAGTGTGGCATATATGGAAAGAGAAAAAGTCTTCTCTTTATTTTGTTTTTTCGTTTCCTTGAGAAAATTGTTACAAAACAGTGATACATAACATAGTGTTGAAAATATCATGAAATTTTTTAAATTTTACTTTCTTTTGTAAAAACCACATAATTTCTTACCTTGCCATTAGTTCCAAAGCACAATGTGAATGATTTGTCGAACCATCTGTCATATCCTTTTCCATGCAGCAAACATTTGGCATATTCGTCTAGTTTTGTAGAATCATTCTGAAAAAATTTAAGCAATTCAATTTTATTTTCTGCAAAACAAAATGAAAACGGCTTTGTTCTTTTTTTCATTCAAAATGTTAAATGGATTTTGAACTTAAAAAGTATTGAACCGACTTTGATTATAAAGAGTTATCCATTTTATGGTTCCGAAATGTTAATGAAACATTTTCATTTAAAATATCAATCAAACTTTATTTCAATATAATGTTGGACCTTGTCATTAATTAAAGATAAAAAAATAGCTAATCATTTGGCTATAGCGATGAGAATTGATTAGAGTCACACCTTCTTTATTTTCAAAGAAGTACCAATCACTCCATCGGCCCAAATTGCACACCATAAATTGCTATTTTATGTAATGGTCTCTCAGCAGTTACATAAAGATTTTCACTTCCCCATATGCGACAATTTTTCTTGTTTACATGGTAAAAAATGTGAGTCATCGCTGAAGAAAATTCGAAAAATCTTCATTTAAGAGTTGTTGTCCAAGCACCCAATCGGCATATGTTCTAAGTATTCTATGATCAGCTGGCTTTAATTCTTGTGTCAACTGAACTTTATAAGTTTAGAGATGCCATATCCAGATGGAGAATACGCAATAGCGCGCCGTAAGAGAGGCCCCAATGTTGTGCGCGCCGAGGGATGGATGAATTTTGATCTTATTCAACACTTCCACTTACAGCAACAATCCTTTTGATCAAGCATGTATTTCGATGATGAATGGTCTGTAAGACATCAGTAACAGGTCCAGTCCCTTTGAATTTTTTAACTGTCATACGCTCAAATGGAAGATAATGTGATCATATTCTATCCGTAATGTATGAAATATACAGAATCATTATTTTTTTAGTAAGTTTTCACAATTTTCATGAGTTCAGATGAACGATTCACATTTTTAAATATGACTAAACATATGACGCTTCGGATGACAACTCTGATTGACATGTCATTGAAAGAAAGCTGTGAAAAACCACGAAATGGATAACCTAAAATAATCCTTTATGCATTTTGGATAATATAAAACATACCTCATCATATTCATATGGAAAATCATCTAACGCCACAACAAATGCAGCTTTCTCAATTATGTCTAAGGATGTTTTGTTTGCTCCTCTAGAGAAGAACATATTTCTAGTATTGGCCCAGTGTTTCCTTTCTCCAGCAGTGAGTGCGGCAAGTTTTTCTTCTCCTGGCAGAGGTTCAGTCTTATCATCCAAGATATGTTGAAGTTGACTGTAAAATGATTTACAATCACATAAATGTAAAGTCTTTGCAAGATTTATTGTGAAATCATTGAAAAGTAGATATTGAATAGAGTGAAATTTTGATCTATTATATTTTCGTAAATATGAAAAATATTTTTCTGATATTTTACATGATTAGTACGATATTCAACCTCTGTTCATTGGAAAAAATACCTATTGAAAATGCCAGTACCGAAAAAATTTAATTTACGTTTTAGGTAAAAAATAACAATAAATAAATTTGAATAGAAATTCGTAACAATTACTAATTATGCTTTTTTATCTTTGATTTTTTACGATATACATGGATGTATATTCATTAAATGAATATTACTTTTTTTATACACTTCAATTAACAATTACTAATTATGCTTTTTTGTCTTTAATTTTTTACCAATATACATGGATTAATGAAAGCAACGATGTTTTATATTCATTAAATGAATATTACTGTATTTATAAACTTCATAATATACAATTCTGCCAGTTCAATTTTATTTAATTCATTAAATGAATATTACTGTTTTTATACACTTCATAACATACAATTCTGCCAATTTAATTTTATTTATATATTTCATACTTGTTTTTTGATAGATATTCAAGGTTTCAATCTAATTCTGTGTTATTAATATCCATGTTGGAAACAACATTATAATTTTCACATAGAGTTGAACCTTCAATATCTACCAGAAAAATTAGCCAAGATATTGAAATGATTTCGACTTTTCTTAGCTAGATGAGTGATTTTGATGATCATATCAGAAAAAATATATCAAAAATTCATAACTTTGAAACTATAAGATCTTGTAGTGGGAAATATTGTGTTCAGTATCATCGTAGCAACATATATTTTAAATTTCCTGATTATGTGTGGATAAATGTTCTAGAAATGATTTTTAGAAAATTTTGATTCCTTGACATTTTGCTTTAAAAATTTAGAGATAATATTCTTTAACTAGGAGGATCAATACGGTATAGAAATTAATTTTGTTACCAAAAATCATGAGAAAAGCTCGTTTAGTTTCTGAGAACATTTTTTTAGTACAGGCCTGAATATAAGTGCAGAAGCCCCTCTATACTCACATTTGAATTTCGCAAGGTTTCAATATTCTTCCTTTGTAAATAACCACTTTAAAATATTTTCCCTTATGATACACTACTATATGATTTGAGTCTTGTATATGTTGTATTTTATCAGTCTCTATTCCAGGTATTCTCGTTGTATTAAAAATTCGCTCGTATTGCCAAGAGCACAAAGGCACAGTTCCTTGTATAAAAATAGGTTCTAATTCTTGTCTTTCTACTAATCGTCTAAATACAAGAGCTGAGTGTATAGTTGAGGCAGCTCGTGCAATCTGCTTGTTGGTCATTTTTAATTGAATGGCATCAATGGCATAGAAATTCGAATTGATCATAAGTGGGGACCTGCCTCTTAGGTATACATATTCTTCCCACCAGTCTGATACATAGTTTGTACTCCACCAAGATTTGAGCACAAGGTATCTCTGTAACTTTTTACTTATACCATTTTCAAATTCTTCTCCTAACTTTTTGGTCCTCTCGTATTGTTTGTCATCTAACAAAGGTCTGACGGATCTCAGATACTGAAAAAATAAGAGTAGTATGAAAACCACTAATCTTCATTGCATACTATAGGGTTTTCCAATAAGAGGTTTCATTTTAAAAAGCCCGCTATCTGGACAGATGTCACTTTTGAAGCTGTCATCTTTTGACATTT
This sequence comes from Harmonia axyridis, assembly GCF_914767665.1. Lineage (NCBI taxonomy): Eukaryota > Metazoa > Arthropoda > Insecta > Coleoptera > Coccinellidae > Harmonia > Harmonia axyridis. The sequence continues at coordinate 54,286,632 of NC_059502.1, read as the reverse complement.
GGCAATGAAAAACTACGCCATTAATAAAAATAGAGCAATACACTCTTCAACAACGCGTTAAAATTCAAATTCATTACAAAAATGGTGAAATTTTGCAGTTACATTTTTCAAAACTAAAGCACTTTTGGGTCTGCATGTGAAGAATAACTGAGAATATTGCTGTTAGTTAACACAAAAACTCAAGCCGGTCAAAATGATCCGAATTGTTATCGAAAAATCATCTTCAATGATGAGGCATATTTTCAGCTTGGAGGCTATGTTATTAGGCAGAATTGGCGCATTTGGGACTCGGAAAATCTAAGAATGATTATTGAAAAGTCTCTCCATCCTCAATGTGTCACTGTTTGATGCGGATTTTGAACTGGTGATTTGATTAGACCTCGCTTATTCGAAAATGAGGCTGGTACAACTGTTACGGGAAAGGTATTGCACTACCGAGCTGATGATTTTAAATGGCAGGAATTCAATTATTGATTTGGAAGACGTTTATTTTCAACAAGACGTCGCTACGTACCACACAAGCAACGAAACAATTGCAATTCTGCAAGAAAAGTTTTTTGGTCATGTTATTTCTCAAACAGGTGATCACAAATGGCCACCGAGATCTTGTGATTTAACACCTTTAGACATTTTTTTCTTTGGGGCCACGTGAAAGATAAGGTCGATTAAAGACCTCCGTAAAGTTATCGAGGACATACAACCTCAAATATGCGAATTGATCATAGAAAATTTCATGAAAAGGATATAGTGCTGCAACATGAGCAGTGGCGGACCCATTTGGTTGAAATCGTTCCTGGCATTCCTTTCTTTTTACAATGAAATAAATTGAAATTGATTGCTCTCAAACATACTAGTTTTTTTTTTATCAACAAAATAAAACCTCATAATGGAAATACCTCTACATAGAAGGGTTGTAAATATAGAAATACACAAATAATTCCTACATTCTATCTGTAAAGTACCGAAAATTAATCAATTAAAATAAAATTCCCGTGAGTGCTTTCTATAAGGACAATTAATATGTTTAGAGTATCCAACTAACTAGCATATTTTATTGAATAAAATTGTAAAATTCGCAGCAAAACACAGTTGTTTTTCAATTAATTTATATCTCAGAGTAATAAACATAGAGGGGGCATTTGTCATTTTCAGTAAGCAAATTTTGTCCCCAACATGAACTATCAAATTTGACATGAAGCGCGCGGAAATGAAAACATATCAGTGATGCGATATTTTACTCAATTCGCGAGGTTCTCCACAAGAACACACTTCTTTAATCCTATGGTGAATAACGAATGACACTAGGAGAGCAATAGTTACCAAACCTTGGATTTCAGCAGGTAGATACAAAAAATTATAAATGTTCTGCATATTATAATTTCGACAATAAGGAAAAATATCGGATTCCGAATATTCAAATTTGCATATTTAATCGGGAATCACTCAAATAAATATATTTCATTCAATATGATATACATTCATAAACATATAGTAAAATTGTGGATTTGAAAATATATCACAATCCGACAATGTAATCTAACCATGTGGGGGACATGTAAAAATTACGTATACTCCCTCTATCTATGTTTATTACTCTATAATTTATATCTTTCTCAAACGACATTATTTTTCATACTGTCGAATGACCTATAGTTCTACCTATCGATAGTACTAACAAAAAAACTTTACCCTTTGCAAAGTTTCCTGAACGGAAGGAAGGGGCAACCTAGGTAGGGAGCCCTGATAGCTGTATAGTTTGGGAGTATTCCAACCTCTGAGAATTTTTATGGCAACCGCCCAGAGTTTAGTGGGCAAAGAGGGCATTTTTCCTCTGGCTTCGAACATCCAACCTTTATACATTAAAAGGAGCTTGAATGTGTATCTGAGCAAAAACACAACAGACAACCAATAGGTCAAAGCCACAGCAACGCACGCTAATATCTGCATTTTTGTACAGCACCTGAAACAATTAGAAATCTAAGATTGTAGCAGTTTTACAGGTTAGGGGTGTTGAAAGGATCAACAAGATTTTTCGCTTCAACACGAGAGTTGCTACTTAAGTTTTGAGATGAAGCTGTAAAAATGAATTTTGAATCAAAATATTCCCCATGAAGTTGAATACCTTTTTTTGCATGATCAAGTGTTTTTCATTGCTTGCAGTAACTGCTTCCAAGAATCTTGCCTTACTTTTTGCTAGGAAAAGGCTTCTAAATTACTTAACGAATGTTTTCATATCAATACATTATATTTCAATGCAAAAGAAGCAAAAATGAAAAAACTTCCATATATTTATCAACAAAATTACTTAGACACATTAAATATGAATGTATATTTAGTAAAATTGTAACTGATAATGTCTTGTGCATAAGTGGTATTGGTATTTATTGAAACTAATGCAGCAGAAATATTACTTTTGTAGAGGGCTGAATTGTAGATTCTAGACCTCAAAATATGATGATTCTGCCTGAACATGCCTTATAGAAATCACGCCGATTTTTTTTATATCAGGTGATTAAAATTTAAATATGGGTTTTGATTTACGCAATAATTTTTCATGATTTCACAATTTTCATTTGAAAAATTTCACGTTTTTTGCAAGAGGATTGCTAATATGGACAATAAATTGGTAATAGAGGGCGTTAGTTGATTGTTTTTAGTATGGGTAATAAAGTCACTGTAGTGTTTAGTAAATCAAAGGAATTTTTTCCACTGAAATACGAGTAAAATCTCAGAGTAATACCATATTTATTACTCTATGAATAAAATAACAAAAAAAATTTGAAAAACGTTGAGTTTTAAATGTTTATAACGATGTGACCATCTTTCAAAAGTTACGTAGCAACGAGGGCTTAGAATTCTTGAAATATACCAATTCGAATAGTCGTTTGATTTTCTATTAGTCTAATATTAGATTCTAGTCAATTATCAATAACTATTATTAAATTGAGTCGGTCTTTACTTGATGAAAAATCATTAAAATGAAAAATTAAATGACTATGATTCAATTTCCACTCTTTAATTATATTATTTCGGTAAACAAGAGTTTGTTAAGATTTCACATTTTGAATAACTGAAATTTTGAAATTACTTATGTAGGTAAATATCGGGTCTAGATATGTTATCAAGGGATCCTGGGAATTCCATCAATAAATGGTTTATAGAAAGATCTTTAAAAGCGGCGAGTTGTTAACTTCCATTTGGTTGTTCACAAATATTCCAATTCAATTGTACCGGGTTTTTCACCATAATTTGACCCCCCCCTTTAACTTTGTTACTAGAAGAGGTACAAAAAAATGTTTTCTACAAAAGTTTCTCGAAATCGACTAGGGTTTTTTAAAATGATTCCATAAAACGAAATATATACAGAGTGGGCAACATATTGATTGCAACTTCATTTTTTCAAATGGAACACCCTGTATATTTTTCTATATTTGACTAGCTCTTTGTCCCCTGATTTCGAATATATAACATATGTTTGGCCTATCTCTCTTATTCTGACTACCACAGAGTATCAAATTTTAAGAACCACCTGGCAAAAGTATTCAATTTTCAATTGGAAGGCTGCGATATTCAGAATGCACTTTTTTGAGTTATCTCGTTGGCAACGATATATAACATACGTTTGTAATTGAATAAAACTAATCATCGAATATGCACTACACAGAAGAGGAAAAATTTGAAATATTTTCGCTTTATGTGGGGAACAATAAAAATAAGAAAGCTACAAGAAGAGAATATATGGAGTTGCATCCAAATGATCCAATTCCAATTTATAGTGAAAAACGTATGTCATATCGTTGCCAACGAGATAACTCAAAAAAAGGCATTTTGAGTTATGGCTGCTTTCAACTTGAAAATTGATTAGGTACTTTTGCCAGGAGATTCTCAAAATTTGGAACTCTGTGGTACTCAGAATAAGAGAGATAGGCCAAACATATGTTATATATTCGAAATCAGGGGACAAAGAGCTAGTCAAATATAGAAAAATATACAGGGTGTTCCATTTGAAAAAATGAAGTTGCTATCAATATGAATCCCACTCTGTATATATTTTGTTTTATGGAATCATTAAAAAAACATTAGTCGATTTCGTGAAATTTTTGTAGAAAACATTTTTTTGTACCTCTTGTAGTAACAAAGTTAAAGGGGGGGTCAAATTATGGTGAAAAACCCGGTACATATTTATTTCTAGAGCTTCTAGGAATATTGAACCATAACTTTTATTTCCTCCAAACACCGAAAGGTAAAATGGATGTAGATTATATATATTTTAGCTTTTATTTTCGGTATTCAAAATTTCAAAATAAATTTAAACGTGTATCCTTATTCTAATCAGTTAATTGAATATGTAGAAAAAAAATTCAGTTTGTCCAATATACTTTATGATCAGTTCAAGTTAACTTATATACTCCTGATTTTTCATCTTTTGTTGTTATGTTTTTGATGAATTTACTGAGGTTTTGTTTTGTTCTTAAATGGATGCAAGTTGTTGATGAAGTAAAGGAATTAATTGAGCTGTCTTATTGTGCCTGTCTGCCTGTGAAACAACACAAAATATCGTCCCGTCGACATATCTAAATCAATGTAAGAAATATTTAGATATTGGGTTTTGGTGAATTTGTAACTGATGCATTTGTTTTGATTCCAACATTCGTCACTTCTTGTCTGACGTAACACTATAGCAGTAGCGTAACATAATTTGATTAATTTCGAAATTATCAATTAATGCTCAAAAATAGTTTACAATATGATCTATTTCTAAAAATTCTTCGGTGTTTCAAAAGGATCAATGTTTTTCTCAGTTTAATGATTGAGCTATTGTGAAGTAATGAAAAAGGGATTCCTGATAAAGCATTTACGATCGAATCAGGATTCTCCACACCTATGGCTAGCACACACAATCGGCTAGCTCGATTGTGATTGGCGACACTAAACATCCATCTCTTTTGTATTCGGGATCGATCAAAAATTTTTATTTTTTATGTTCGTTCTATCTATATTCTGAGGTATGCATGGACACAACAATACTGCTGAATAAATTCATTTACTTCATCACAAATGTAAATTATACAATATAATTCTTTAACAAAAATTATCAATATTTAATGATTCATAGATAACTCCACGCTTCCTTGAGTCAAGAAAATTATAATAAGAAACTTGATATCATTAAACAAATTGCTGTAAACAAAGATTATGATGTGAAATTGATAGACACGTTGTTGATAAATAAAAACTACAAACACCATTAAATATGATATACCCACACAAAAAAAAAATCAAATATATTATTTCAAATCATAGCCAAATTTTGTTGAAAAAATTGCCATATATCGTAAAAATAAATATAATTGAAGAACTTAATTAGAAACAAATTGAAACCTCAGTGAATGCTCCAAAAACAAATATATTACATAAAAGGGTGAAAAATCAGGAGTATACATGGTGTAACATGTAACATTTGTTTGCATTCTTATTCAGCCTCCTTTTTTATTGAATAACCTTCTTGCTATCCATTCGCAGAGGGCGGTTTGACTTTTGCTATTGTTCTAATCTTTTAGTGTTTCCATGTTTTACACTCTGAATATTCAAAGGTTCGAACATTTCAATAGTCAATTATGAATATGTGAACAGTTGAATTGCCAAATATTGCAATACTCGAATATTCATTCGGTGATTCTATAAGAAGAGTATTTGAATTTTTGTAATAATAGAAAATTCGTATTTAAAATATTTAAATACTTGTAAATATAGTCCGTTCAGGAGTTATTGACATCCCGGGCGGCTGTGGAAAATCGAAATTAAGTTGGTAATGACTCATTCAGTAATATTTTGATTAGCAGAATTCGGCATGGTATTGGAAATGTCATTTACAGAAGATTGAATTTAGTTCAGTTTGTTTGTGTTATATTGGTTTTGATCCAATGAATTTTGAAACTAATTGTATCAATTTTGAATACCCGTGGATTAGTTGAATTGAGTAAAAAGAAGAAGGACAATCATTACAGCCTGGATTAGTAGTGGAAGAAGACCTGTGCAATATCATTTCACCTTCAAAGAATCATTGAATGATTTGATTGTTACCTAAATTAAAAGCAACAAGTATTTAAGTCTGGATAGCATTTGACCAAAAAGTATCTGGATTTCAATCAAAGACAGCATTACATAAAGTTAATTGGTTACAAGTTCAAAACAGATGATCAAAGGAAAATTCTTATTGACAAACAGAAAAAAATAATGAATAGAGTACGATATCAAGCTATATATAAACAAGATCTGTAAACAAAGTCTTGGCATTGAATCTATAGTTTATTTATATTCTATTGTGAACTTAAATATTGTTATATCTGTTTTTTGTTCTTCAATGAGAAATCCAAAAATCCAGTAAATTCTAATACTTCTTATATAATTTTTATTAAGAATTTAATCGGAAATTGTGTTTAGAAAAGTAAATTTAAGAATTCTGAGCGGCTCAGAATACGCTCAGACGGCTTAGACTGAGCTGTAGTAGCAACCCTTTTATTTAAACCATCAAAGAGATGTTGTACACAGTTTGAACATTAAAAATATTAAAAGATACACTTACCCAGGTAATATCTTAAGCACTAATGAGGTTAGATCCAATGGGACTTTATAACCAGAAAAATGAACCGCTGTTACTAATGTTATCAACATCCATAGACTCCACATATGACCCGGAAAGACGCCATTGTGGATACTATTCTGTAAAGAGAAAAAAAAATTGTAAAACTGAATTTTTTTACGGCAGGTTTGCCTATCAGTGTTAGAAGCTTTCTAGCCAAGACTAGAAAGCTGTCGGTTTTTTACCTGGAATTCCGCCTACAACTACGGTAGGCATCATCAGAGGTTTCTTGGTCGTAGATTGTAACTCGACACTGGATTGAAAGTGAAAAACCGACTATTAATAATAAAAAAAGTGAAATTCAAGCAACGTAGCGCCAGTGAAGTCACTTGCAAGTAATGATATTTAGGAAAGCGCCTGTGAAGATCATTTCGATGAAAATAATAACCTTCTTATTTTTTATAGCATTTCATTGTAGTTTGAGGAAAGAATACAATGTTGTTCTAAAGTTCTCAATGATTCCCCTATAGGGTAAATGAATTTGCTCAGACTCTCAAGAAAACTAGCTTGTTTATTGAAGGAAATGTCGAAAATCGCAGCAAAACACTAAATGCAAAAGAAACACGTGTCTACTTCAAATTGACGTCATAGTGTTTCACCAGGGCATAATAGGTAAGAATCATTCCTGTTTTTGGAGCTTTTTCTTCTAATGAAATCAATCTACATCGTTCTTTAGAACGTACTCGAAGAGAATGTCACTGGAAAGTAACAATTTTTTCATATACCTACATATTGTTAAAAATTCTATTTTTCTTCGAGAAGTTTTTGGCATTTCCTTTTCAATTTGTGTTCAGAAGGTTTAATCAGGAAAAGATAAACGCTTCAATAACGTTTAGGGATTGTTAAATTATCTTATCAATATCAGTGCTCATTATTTGGAATGCAGAGAGAAAAAGAAGATTTCATAGACATCGACAGTTAATCGACTCACTATTTGTCGTATTCTACTAGATAAATTTGAAGGAGAATTTTCTTTATACGATACAGGAATACCAGTACCTCAATGAAATGGAAGTGCACAAACAAGAGTATATTGATTTGGTGGCAGCATGTTCAAGAGGAAATCGAAATTTATCAGTTCCACATCGTTCTCAACAACACTCATTTTTCAGAAATGTAACTCGGGAACGAATCAAGATATACAGAGTGGCCACTTTTTTAATGGGATTGTATTGGTAACTTTTAAACCATAAGAGTTAGAAGGTCGGTCAAATGGAGAAAAAGTTGCATGCATAGAAGCATTATCAAGCAGTTGAAACAAATCGAGAGTATCAGGGCCGGTTATTGAGATATCATAAGAAAAGTAAATTCTGTCATTTTGATTTTTCTTTTTTTCCCACCTTAATTCAAATATTATCAAATAATACATACAGGAATTTTTATTCTACAGTAAATTATCCTCAATTTGAAGTAATCAGATTTCGTATCCAACGTTTCGTACTCTCTGGGCCACCCTCAACCTCATTTTTTTCAATGAGGACCTGCATATTTTATGACACTTTTCGAAATAACTTTTAACGCTGAATTCAACGATATATCATACAATGTCATTCAAAGTTGATTTTCAGGTGATTTTGACCCTTATCCAATTTTCTTTGGGTCGGATCTATATTACATTTAGGTAACTTTAGTTTAATTAACAATATACAATACATTTCGATAAGAAAATCAACTTACCCATCTTGAACTAAATGGAACATATTAGAATCAAAGCAAGAAAGCAGTAATAATTTTTTACATATTTCAATTCATAATAATTAAACGAAAGTATCATCTAATGAAAAAAAATTCAAATGATTATTCGAAATTAAATGAAAATGAATGAAGTAAGTGTTCGAAATGTCTACCCTGTGTAAAATGCACTTTAGGTTTCTGGAACCCATACTTCTAATACATTTGCTTGTTTTTATCTCCTTGAATACCTTACAATACATTCTCAATCTTCTCGCGAGGAATTCACTATTGTTGTATTTGTAATTTGTTCCGTTGAAACAAATTACAGTATCGAACTTTATTTTGAGATCATTACGATATAATTTTTGCAAGGCTTGGTATTCAAATTTAAAAACATTGTATTCGCGTTTCTTGACTATTTTATTAACAGCAGTTTTTGATAAATTCCATTCACTGGCCACAGTTCTCGATTTTTTTTTCTGGGTTCAATTGAATTTGGGTCAGAACACTGATATCGTGGATAGACTTGTTTTTTCTTACATACACACCAGTAAATTTGGATAAGGGTCAAAATCACCTGAAAATCAACTTTGAATGACATTGTATGATATATCGTTGAATTCAGCGTTAAAAGTTATTTCGAAAAGTGTCATAAAATATGCAGGTCCGTATTAAAAAAAATGAGGTTGAGGGTGGCCCAGAGGGTACGAAACGTTGGATACGAAATCTGATTACTTCAAATTGAGGATAATTTACTGTCGAATAAAAAAATCCTGTAACATTTTTTGATGATATTTGAAATAAAGTGGGAAAAAAAGAAAAATCAAAATGACAGAATTTACTTTTCTTATGATATCTCAATAACCGGCCCTGATAATCTCGATTTGTTTGAACTGCTTGATAATGCTTCTATGCATGCAACTTTTTCTCCATTTGACCGACCTTCTAACTCTTATGGTTTTAAAGTTACCAATACAATCCCATTAAAAAGTGGCCACTCTTTGATTTCTGAAATCTAATTATTTCAAAAAAGCTGTCGGGGGTCCATGAAGATTTTTTCAGTTCTTGAGATGCTTTCAGTGACGTTCGAAATTGGGACACCTGTACAATTGAAAAAATACAGCCAAAAGTATGTGAATGTGATTAAAAAAAAATGGATTGACAGAATGCAGAACAACGTACGGAGAAGTCATGGTGGTCATTTGAATGATTTTTTCCATACTTAATGCCATAATGTAACCTTTTAATAAAAAAAATTGTCTCACGATAAGATCTGTTATTTTTTTTTTAATTGTATCAGTGCTATTTGACACGAAAATTCTAAAAGGACTGGGAAAGAACACTCACCTGAAATCTTGCTATTCTTTTTTTCCATGACCTGATGCCCGACTGCCACACCAAGTGCAGGACTTCCCTGTCAAAGTTAACGTCCCATCCTTCGTGAGTGATGGCAAAGGAGAAAGCAACAGCAGAATGGGCTTCTGCCATGTCGGCGTCTCAATCTGCAAATGAACACTACGCATTGAGTAATCTTGAACGATAACTTACTACTATTAATATTAAAGGCAAGTAATTACCCTAGAGTTAAATTGGATATAATCATAATCATGATCTTGGGATTGAAAAAAAATATATCACAAGAAGTTGTATGGTATGCATAAAAACTATCGAGGAATTGATTGCCTTTATGATTGTACTATATTTCTAGAAATTAATAAACCATATGCGTCTAATTTTTATTCCATCATTTCTTGGATTAAGTATATGAAAAATCAGTCTCGGAAACTACAACTTATATGAAAATTTACACAAAATTGGTTGCTATATTCATTTTGGAAATGGAATGATGTAACAGATTGTATATCCGAGATGCGAATTCTATCAACCTTGAAAACGCACACAAAACCAGCCAATGTCTAAAGTATGTGTTGTCAACCCTTTGTTATGTTGGCAATGTACTTATTTTGATTGTGCGTGTTTATTTCATTCGTAGGAACACTTCACTTGATAAGTCCCGTTAGCATTTTTCCTTTTCCTCTATAGGGCTGGCGCAATCAGGTACCCTAATCCATTAGGAAACGGATGCGCGCTAGAGCATTCTATGTAATAATAAACTCATTACAGCATTGTTTTCAGTTATATTTTTCGTTTTGTGGCTGTCTACACTGACTGTCATATCAAATTTCAACACATGTTAATTTTCAATATAATTTCGATATAGTGAAATGATTTGCAACATTATTACCAATTTCTCTTAATCCTGGTGATTTCGTCAGACATAAATCATTAATTTAATGCGTAATTATAAATAATTTCAAACTTCGAAATGTACAATACAAATTCAAATTCCGAAATCTCTCAATTTTCGTAACAGTTTCATCAACTGCCAAGATACAATAAAAAAGGACCAAGATGTAACGGGTGTTTTTTTTCCGAGGTATTTGACTTTAAATTGGCATTACTGTTCAAGATGGCCACCGATTTCACAGCTGTCAAGTGATTTATTCTCAGTTTGGTTTGGCAATTCATCATGAATAGATTCAAGCCTGAACAACGCTTGCAAATAGTGCAATTTTATTTCGAAAATAATGGTTCTGTGCGGAATACGTATCGCGCACTACGTCCATTTTATTTTGTTTAGCGATGAAGCGCACTTCTGGTTGAATGGCTACGTCAACAAACAAAATTGCCGCATTTGGAGTGAAGCTAATCCTCAAGTGTATGTCGAAACACCGTTACATCCAGAAAAACTGACTGTTTGGTGCGCTTTATGGGCTGGTGGAATCATTGGTCCGTACTTCTTCAAAAACGATGATGGCCAGAACGTTACAGTCAATGGTGATCCGTTTAGAACCATGATTACTAACTTTTTCATTCCTGAATTGAACAACCATGATGTCCAGGAGCTGTGGTTCCAACAATACGGCGCAACACAGCTCGTGCGACAATCGATTTATTGAAAGACACGTTTGGTGACCGCCTAATTTCACTTTTGGAGCTGTGAATTAGCCTCCAAGATCTTGTGATTTAACACCGCTAGACTACTTTCTGTGGGGCTATGTAAAGTCATTGGTGTATGCGGATAAGCCACAAACCCTTGACCATTTGGAAGACAACATTCGCCGTGTTATTGCCGATATACGGCCACAAATGTTGGAAAGTCATCGAAAATTGGACGTCTAGATTGGACTAAATCCGACCCAGCCGTGGCGGTCATATGCCAGAAATCATATTTAAAATGTAATGCCACAAGATTATCTTGCGGATAAATAAAATTCATGTCAATCGAATAATCCATCGTTGTTTTATTGCAATTTAAAGTTCTATAGCTCTAAAAAAACCCTTTATAATCAGAATTTTTCATTGAATTTCGACAATATTTCACAAAACTTGACTGAAATAGTGAAAATTTCGTCGCTCGTTTTCGAATTTCGCATTCATGTTGGAATAAGAGCCCATTCTGCAACTTGTAAGAGAATATACACTGTGTCCGTAAAGTATGGAACAAATTCATTTTTAGCTAAACAGACCATTTCGAGAAATAATCCTGAAACACGTCGATTTTTTATTTTAATTTACCGTATTTTAAAATAATAATCTAATATACAGGGAGAATTACTTTCGAGTAATGACGTCACCGTAATTTTTTTTTAAATGGAACACCCTCATTTTGTCTCAATTTGCCGATTACTCTAGCTGAGCTGATTCCAAAAATGTATCACATGTTGATTCCAATTGGTACAGGGTGGACAAAAATACAATAGTTTTGTGTGTGCTCATAAAGTAACGCGTAACATTCTTTATTAGATTAACAATTTTATCAAAAATACTTATTATTGTCTAGCGGCAATTGGTTTGAATGTAACACCTTGTAGTTTGTTACATTTTTAGATTAATAAAAATGAGCTGTTTCCAAACATGTATGGTACTTGTGGTCTAGCAGACAGAATATGAAAGAAATTATTTCTTATCAATTTAACATGTAATTTGCCGCTAGACAATAAGTATTTTTGATAATATTGTTAATTTAACTAATAAACACGTTACTTTATAAGCACACACAAAACTATTGTTTTTGTCCACCCTGTACAAATTGGAATCAACATGTGATACATTTTTGGAATCAGCTCAGCTAGAGTAATCGGAAAATTGAGACACAGTGTATATTCTATATATTTTATATACTATTAGTTATTATTCTATATACTAGTATTCTATACAGGGTGGCCACTTTTTCAATGGGATTGTATTGGTAACTTTTGAACCATAAGAGTTAGAAGGTCAGTCAAATGAAGAAAAAGTTGCATGCATAGAAGTATATCAAGCAGTTCAAACAAATCGAGATTATCAGGGCCGGTTATTGAGATATATCATAAGAAAAGTAAATTCTGTCATTTTGACTTTTCTTTTTTTCCCACTTTATTTTAAATATTATTAAAAAATGTTACACGAATTTTTTATTCGACAGTAAACTGTTCTCAATTTGACGTAATCAAATTTCGTATTCAACGTTTCGTGCCCTCTGGGCCACCCTCAACATCATTATTTTCAATACGGACCTGTATATTTTATGACACTTTTCGAAATAACTTTTAACGCTGAATTCAACGATATATCATACAATGTCATTCAAAGTTGATTTTCAGGTGATTTTGACCCTTATCCAATTTTCTTTGGGTCGGATCTGTAGTGAATGCAATTTATTAAAAACTGCTGTTAATAAAATAGTCAAGAGACTCGAATACAATGATTTTAAATTTGGATACCAAGCCTTGCAAAACTTATATCATAATGATATCAAAATAAAGTTCGATTCTGTAATTTGTAATGACAAATCCAACAATAGTGATTTCTCGCGAGAAGATTGAGAATGTATTGGAAGGTATTCAAGAAGACGAAATAAGCAAATGTATAAGAAGTAAGGGTTCCAGAACCGTTAAGTGCATTTTACAAAATGGTGGACATTTCGAACACTTACTTCATTCATTTTCATTTACTTTCGAATAATCATTCGATTTTTCTTTCATTAAATGATAATTCGTTTAATTATTATGAATTGAAATATGTAAATAATTATTACCCGTTTCTTGATTTGATTCTGATATGTTCCATTTAGTTCAAGATGAGTAAGTTGATTTTCTCATCGAAATGTATTGCATGTTGTTAATTAAACTAAAGGTACCTTAATTTAATACAGATCCGACCCAAAGAAATTTGGATAAGGGTAAAAATCACCTGAATATCAAGTTTGAATGACATTGTATGATATATCGTTGAATTTAGTGTTAAAAGTTATTTTGAAAAGTGTCATAAAATATGCAGATCCGTATTGAAAAAAATGAGGTTGAGGGTGGTCTAGAGAGTAGGAAACGTTGGATACGAAATCTAATTACGTAAAATTGAGGATATTTTACTGTCGAATAAAAAGTTCCTGTAACATTATTCGATTATATTTGAAATAAAGTGGGAAAAAAAGAAAAATCAAAATGACAGAATTTACTTTTCTTATGATATCTCAATAACCGGCCCTGATAATCTCGATTTGTTTGAACTGCTTGACAATGCTTCTATGAATGCAACTTTTTCTCCATTCGACCGACCTTCTAACTCTTATGGTTTAAAAGTTACCAATACAATCCCATTGAAAAAGTGGCCACCCTGTATACTATTAGTTATTTTTGCATTGAAAAATGTGGGTGGGCAGAACAGTTTTCTATATCACAAATTTGACAGATAATAGATAAATCCTTAGCAGGAGAATTCCAAGTATGTACCAATATATAATAATAAAATATAACCATGAAATATGTGCGAATCTGCGATATTCTCGCATGATTATGTTCTACAAGATGTGGTAGAATGAACGGATTAGTCACAGAATTGGAGAAATTATTGTTTGAGATGATAATTTGTAATTTGTTCTTGAAATCAGACATATTTATCTTTTATTTCCCCCCACAATGCATTGGCAACACAATTCAATTCTTTATTATTTAATGATTGCTTGATTTTATGCACAAATAATGAATTAATAGTATAATGCCAACTCCAATAGTAACATTTGAATTCAATGAACTATAAAACGGTGATTGTAAATGAAAGCCGGCTTTCATAGCAAACATAGTATCTGTGCAAAGTTATTTGAATATTCAAATTTTGAGAATTAAAAATAATGTAACAGAGTAATATTTTTTCTGGAACAAAGCCCGTTTCTTTCCTCCAGAACTTTTATTCGGTGGACTATTGTTATTTTAGAAAAATTTGAAATGAAACTCTGGAACATAGTTTCATTTTAAATTTTTCTAAAATAACAATAGTCCAAAAACTACATTTTTGGTTCCTTGTAGGTTTTTCGTATCTGCTACCGAATTCGAGAAAATAATTTCAATCAATTTTCAGGAAAAGTTACTTTGTAGTAAGTACTCTTCCACTATTTTACCTGTCATTTCGTTATAGGTGGATATAACCTTCAAACAATACTTGTCAAAATTTGACAGCAGTCTTACCATTAGTTTGTGAGATATTGGGTTGTGAGAGAAGCTAATTTTGTTATTTGAAAAAAGATAGAAAAAAAAAGAATTTCGTCTGCTGATAAAATATTGCTTTTTGAAGGGAAAAAATACAGTTGAAGCAAAATCTTGGTTTGATGAAGAGTTTCCGGGATCTGCACCAGAAAAATCAATCATCATTGATTGGTATGCTAAGTTTAAACGTTGTGAAATGAGCACCGAAGATGGCGAACGCAGTGGAAAGAAAAAAAAAGTTCACAAAATAATTTTGAATGACCGTAAAGTGAAGTTGATCGAGATAGCAGACAATGTGAAGATATCATCTGAACGTGTACATCATATCATTCCCGCATCGATCCAAAGCAATAACGTGTTAATGATTCTGAGCAGTGTTTGAAGCTGTTCAAGTGCAATAAACCTGAATTTTTGCGTCGATATCTGACAATGGATGAAACATGGCTCCATCATTTCACTCCGGAGTCCAATCGACAGTCAGCTGAGCAGCTGAGTGGAAAAATATAACAGTCAGCTGGCAAGGTTATGACATCAGTATTCTGGGATGCGCAAGGTATACTATTCATTGATTACCTCCAAAAGGACCAGACCATCAACAGCGATTATGATATAGCGTTATTGGATCGTTTAAAAGATGATATCGTTAAAAAACGGCCCCATTTGAAGAAAAAAAAGGTGTTGTTTCATCAAGGCAATGCGCCGTGTCACAAATCAATGAAAATAATGCCGAAAATGCATTAATTGGGCTTCGAATTGCTTCTGCATCCACCGTATTCGCCAGATCTTGCCCCATCGACTTTTTCCTGCTCTCAGACCTCAAAAGAATGCTCGCTGGAAATAATTTTAGCGCCAATGAGGAAGTAATCGCCGAAACTGAGGCCTATTTTGAAGCGAAAGACAAATCGTACTACTACAAAAATGGTATCGAAAAGCTGGAAGATCGCTATAATCGCTGTATCGCCCTCGAAGGCAACTATGTTAAATAATAAAATCGAATTTTGACAAAAATTACTACTATGGTGGACCGGGGACTTTTCAATTGGACTGTTACTTACGTACGTATATGCAAAATCAAGATTTCTAGTGCATCGAGGTAGTAATAGAATGGAACGTATTGTTCATACAGATCAACGGAGCATAAGTTTCGAAACGATTCTCGCGACCGTCGGTTTTTGAAGTTGCACTTTAGACTTTGAACCAGAAGAACGAACCTACCTCATTGTTATACAACCAACATACGGAAAGAACAATTAAATGGAATTGTGGACCGCTCGGATACAAATCAATGTTAAACTCGGATCGACAGGTGTATTCCTCGATTAAAAAATCGATCAGAGGAGAACATTAATATATGCCAGGAGTAAACAATTTCTCAATACCTATGTATTTCATATTCTATAGCCCTGGACTTTGAAAGAGTGGAAAAACGGAACAGTAGAAATTTAAAATAAGCAGAACATATACAGAGGTTAATTATTATTCGAACGTGAATCGAAAAAATAGTCAGAATTTTATTGGACTTATATAATACGGGGTGGTCCAGATTTTAGTTCAATAACTTTAGCGTCGGTCAGAATAACTCTTTCCATGAAAAAAAGTTCATATAAACATATGGCCTAACAAGTTTCATTTTTGATACCTATAGAGGGTGTTGAAGTCTGAGAAAAAAAATCATTTTTTTTACTTATAATTCTAGTATAATTACATTCATTGTTTTAATTTTTAGGTATTTATTCAAGTCTTGATAAGGTAATGTTTAAAATTAGGTAAGTGTCTTAGGCAAAATTATCCAGTGGCGTAGATACAGGGGTGCGATGATCCTATTGAAGATCTACACCACTACACTATTTTTTTTGGAGAATATTATTTCATTTCTGAAATCAACAGAGCTTTGCTTAAAAAAAAGGTCCCGTGAATTTTTCCATAGAATGAACCATTTTCGAGATAATCGAGTACAAAGTAGACATTCCACGAAAATCTACAAAAATCGATTTCTCAAATTTTCCCATTAGTGATAATATAAAATTTAACTTAATTTGGCAAAGATATTCCAATTTGAATTCTTTATTGTGAATGCAAATATTCAGGGTGATATTTTTTTAAGGTGGACCACTGTTAGTTTAGAAAAATGTAAAAAGAAACTTCCATCCAGTACTACATTTTTTGGTTTTGTAGTTTTTTCATATCTGTTGCCAATTTCGAGAGAAAAATATCATCTATTCTTCATTCAGGAAAATTCAATTATTATAAATATCCAGTTAGTAGATAAGTTCTGATGAATAAACTAATTAAAGATGTTGGTACTTATTTACCCAATTCATAGTTAAGATTAATAAAGTTTTTTTTGAATTGATATAATCATCACAAAAAAGTAGAACTACAAGGAACATCCTATATTTCAAATAAAACGTGTTTGCGGGCCCATGTTTGAAGGACTTTTTTTCATAAAATGATCCGAAGAATCTATCATTTTGATTTGCACCTTCAATTTAGGAACATTTTTATATCAGGAGTAAACAATTTCACAATACCTATATATTTCATATTCTATGGCCCTGGACTTTAGGAAAACGGGACCCGAGAAATTAAAAATAACTAGCAGAATATGTATTTAAAGAGGCTGATTATTCGAATCGAAAGAATATTTAGAACTTTATTGAACTTCCATAACTAGTGTTTTTCACTAAATAAAGAGTTATTATTAATATATTATATTTAAACAATATTATTTTGAAATTTTAATTTTTGGAAGCGAAGTACGAAAAATATTAATTTCAGTTTGAAAAGAGAAAAGCACCAATAGAGTTCTTTCATTTATACTTTATTGCGCATTTGGAGACTACAGAACAATATAGAAATATTCATATAAGACGTGATTTATTATAATGTCATTGTTGTCAGTTAGTTAATTCAGATTCAGTGTTCGGTTTATACGATCCTTCTGCAATTCGACATGAAAATTCTTGTGATTATTTCACACGAAAAGACAAAAGGGTTTCCAACAAGAGGTTCCATTTTGAATAGCCCGCTATCGGAGCAGCTGTCATCTTTTGACATTTGGCAAGTAAAACTACGCCTTTACTAAAAATGGAAGATGCACTATTCAACAATGCATTGAATTTCCTAGGCAATACACTCTATTAGTGTGACGTCACACACCGCCATTTTTGGTTCTCCTGTCAGTATTCGGAATCCAAACAAATAAATTGTCATTCAAATTAGTACGGTGTCGCTAAAGGAATTGGCTTATTTTCATAAATAATAGTATTTGAGGAACGATTTCAGTATTAATTGATAGACAGAAGGAACGAGGTTAATACCAGTTAGTTTGAATCATGTATCATTCCCCAGATTTTGTAAAAAGCCGTGTTTATTACTTGAACTTCAAGTTCGAACTTACTGGTATTAATCTCCTTCCTTCTGTCTATCAATTAATACTGAAATCGTTCCTTAATAGTTATGTGTGGAACAAGTGTAAAAAGTGAATGTTTATTGCACTCGACGTGAAATCGATAACTCGGCCTAACGGCCTCGTCGGACAATACGTCGAGTGCAATAAACAATTTTTGCACGAGTTGCATACAACATTTTTTCTACGTTCATGCAAAAAGCAAAAAATGATTTATTGAGGTGTGGCACTAGGTGTAGGAAAATGAAAAGCGCAACTTGAATACTTTATTATTATTATCGATTTGCATTGAAACAGGAACTAATACGTTAAGAACTATTTAACTCAAACTTTATTTTTACCCTCAATGTTGAAAGTGAATGAACAATTGGTGCAATTTTAAATATGAATATTTCGTAGTGAAGTACTTTTTAAATCCACTTCTTGATTTGTTACTGCTGTAAACCTACTAGTACTTGGTAACTGTACATCGTTATTTCCTTCAGGCTGAAATATTTGTTTGTCATGATGACAGCACGTTGAAGTAGAATGACAGATGAGTGCAATAAAAACTTTATTGCACTAGTGCAATAAAGAACTTCTTTTTCCACTGAATATAGTTCAATAAAGTTTTGCTTTTTGCATGAATGTAGAAAAATAATCTTATTCATCAAAATAAGCCAATTTCTTCAACGACAACGTACTAATTTGAATGACAATTTGTTTGTTTGGATTCCGAACACTGACAGGAGAACTAAAAATGGCGGTGTGTGACGCCATCACTAATAGAGCGTATTCCTCTTCGATCTAGGAAATTTGGCATTCCACAAACGACATTACACCGTATTTTGCATAAATATTTAGGTTTTAAAGTTCAGTTAACAAAAGAACTCAAGCGATATCGATCACCAGCAAAGTCGTATCTGATAGGGTCCTTGAAACTTGAAATACATCAAAATGATCCGGATATTCATCGAAAAATCATCTTCGATGATGAGTTCCATTTTCAACTCGAAGCTATGTTAATAAGCAAAATTCGAGAATGATGGTTGAAAAGCCTCTCTGTCCTCAGTGTGGCATTGTTTCTCTTAAAATTTAATCGTTTTTTATATCAAAATGAAAACTCTTATTGAAAAACCCTTTTAACTATAGTTTTGGGTCCAAGGACGCATAAATAAGCAATAAACTTCATGTCGGTGTTTTCTCCGTTTTTTTCAATTTTTGATTAAATATTTGCTACTCAAGTATCAATGTCCAATAACAACTGATAATAAAATTTTTGTGGAAAATAAATAAACAGCTAGTTGAGGTGATCGTTCTAGATGATTATTGACCTCATTTCCAATGGAGAAACTACTCGAAACTTTCGTCGAATTCTAATTGATAAGTGATTGTATATCTCGAAACGTAGTTGGCCGAGACGGTCGAGCCTCTCGACCTTCAAAAACGTATCTTCACATGAGATTTGTTTGGAATGTTTATTCGTTATGATAAACGTGCCAACATTGTATAATTGAACGAAAGTAAAAACAACAATACCGTAACGTAACAAGCTTATACGACTTCCGAGGAAGCGAATCTAAGCGGTTCCAATAATGCGTTTGGTTTCTCAACCGAAAATACTCAGCCCAAATGTTGGTTAAAAATCCTAACTATTTGGAATTGACAACAGAAATAAACTGTTCTTATCAGTTAATTATCTATAATGAACTTTTTAACCAAAATTCTTAATGGAATCATCAACAAAAAATATTTCTCTATTTCAGTATCATAATGAGTTCATAACAGTTCTAAAAACAGTGCTGTAATGATCGCAATACAGCATCGTTTTCAGATATATTTTTCGTTTTGTGGTTGTCTATGCTGACTTCCAATCCTATCAGATTTCAACAAACGTCAATAATTGTCATTATAATATAATCTGGGGATATAGTGAAATATTTGCTACATTATTCGCAAATTCTCTTAATTCTGGTAGTGTTAAATCGATTTCGTCAGACATAATTCACGAATTTAATGGATAATTGTAAATAATGTGTAAATTCGAAACATATGATTCATATTCAAATTCCGTAATCTGTCAATTTTCCTAACAGTCACACTGCCAAGATACAATACAAAAGTCACTGGGATATATATATAATCTGAATTTTTTATTGAATTTCGACAATATTTCGTAAAACTTGACTGAAATAGAGAAAATATCGTCTAATACTCGTTGCAGAAGGCAATTCCAACACTCATGCGTTCCAAAACTAGCTCCTTCGTCGCTCGTTTTCGAATTTCGCATTCGTGTTGAAATAGGAGCCCATGCTGCAACTTGTTGTAGAATATACTATTCTCTAATTCTGTGGTTATTCCGTTCATTCTTCCACATCTTGTAGAACTAAATCGTGCGAGAATATATCAGAAACGCACAGTTTTCATGGTTATATTTTATTATTATATGTTGGTACTCCGAACTTTCCGCCACGGCTTTATCTGTCAATTCATCAATTTGCCTTAAAGAAATCAGTTCTGCCAACCAACATTTTTCAATGCAAAAATCACTAAATGATGTTTATGGAAATATTTCATTTATTTCAATAAAAATGCAATGAATTAGAGAAAATAATGTATAATACTCTTACAGAAGGCTCATTCTACCACTCGTTCATTCAAAAACTCGCCACTCCGTGGCTCGTTTTTGAATTTGTGGCGAGTTTTTGAATTTTGAACTCGTGGAAGAATATCAATGCCTTCTGCACTTGTATTATAAATAACTATTCTATGTTGGTACTCCGAACTTTCCGCCACGGCTTTATCTGTCAATTCATCAATTTTCCTTAAAGAAATCAGTTCTGCCAACCAACATTTTTCAATGCAAAAATCACTAAATTATATTTATGGAAATATTTCATTAATTTCAATGAAAATGCAATGAATTAGAGAAAATAATGTATAATACTCGTACAGAAGGCTCATTCTACCACTCGTTCATTCCAAAACTTGCCACTTCGTGGCTCGTTTTTGAATTTTGAACTCGTGGAAGAATATCAATGCCTTCTGCACTTGTATTATAAATAACTATTCTCTATTTCAGTATCGTAATGAGTTCCTTACAGCACTAAAAACAGTGCTGTAATGATCTCATTACAGCATTGTTTTCAGTTATATTTTTCTTTTTTTGGTTGTCTACACTGATTTCTGATCCTATCAAAATTCAACACACGTCAATTGTCAATGTAATATAATTAATTTGGATTTAATGAAATCATTTGCGACATTATTCGCAATTTCTCTCAATTCTGTTGATGTTATATCGATTTCGTCAGACATAATTCACGCATTTAATGCGTAATTATAAATTATTTCAAAATTCGAAACGTACGATCCAAATTAAATTCCGTAATCTGTCAATTTTCGTAACAGTCACACCAACTGCCAAGATACAATATGTCAATATAAAAGACTCTAGGATGTATAATCTGAATTTTTCATTGTATTTCGACAGTATTTCACAAAACTTGACTGAAATAGAGAAAATATCGTCTAATACTGGTTGCAGAAGGCAATTCCAACACTCATGCGTTCGAAATTTCGCATTAGTGTTGTACCCATTTTGCAACTTGTTTTAGAATATACTATAGTGACTGTTTGTTTTATTTCTGGGAAGTTTTCTTTGATTAGCGCCTTTATACTTTGTAATACTTTGAACATACGCATTTCCAAAACGTGACGTTTTGAAATTGAAATGAAGTTGTCAAACTCAATCGTGCAATTGATAATTGCACTGAATGCAATAATCAGTGTAATGTTGACATGATTGGGTGAAACTGTTTCATATGACAAAATGACAAAATTTGATTGGTTGTTAGAACTGTCAAAAAATTTTCACTGAAATATCAATTTTTTTGTTCGATATTCTACATGTATGGTTCTGATGATTATAGATTGAAAGGGTGTCTCATTGCATTGAAACCTTATGGCCTATTGGGCCTCACACCAGAGCTGTTTTCACTATTTGTCCTTTAAGTCTCAGCTCGCCATCCATTTGCAGAGTTCTAATGACCTTCAATATCTGGGATGTCTTCAAGGAGATTACTTCCTCACTTCTAAAAGTCACTTATCCAAAGCATTTTTTGCGTTGGCTAGTGATGATGAGGCATGCCGTCACTAGACTTGTCGTGAAGTACTTTCTTCTGAGGCAGCAATACCCTATAAGGAATCCAGCGAGGAGGTGTAGTATCCTTGCTAAAATTCAGATACTTCTTAGATCTCGGGGTATCAAAGTTCTAAAGGAACTTTTTGGAATGAACTATCCCAGAAAAATTTTGCCAGAATGTTTTTTTTTCGGTTTTTTCATTCTCCTGAATCTCTTTTTTGTAAGTAGTTACATTTACCTATACCACAGAAAAGTTCTGGTCTAATGAAAGGATTTTTTGCTACTTTTCTGGCAAGTGTGTTGGCCTCTTAATTTCCTTCAATTCCAGAGTGACCAGGAACCCAGTCTAAAAAACTTGTTTTTTTTTTTGCCTATTTCGTTCTTTGTTATTCCATTTTAGGATTGATGCCATGTGAGCTCAATTTGATTGTAGCCTGACTGACTCAGAATGTATCGCTATATCACACTTCTGTTAGTTTCTTGGTAGATTTGTTTCCACACATATTTAGATTTCAAGTATCTCTGCTTCAAAGACACATCGATATCGGCCAACCATACTGAGCTTACTCAAGCACCAGTCCCCGTCGTGGTTTTAGAACAATCTGTGTACCATAATGGTATTATTTTTAAGAACTGGAATTGTGGACTCCCTTTCCCTATTTTTTTTTTACTTAGAATCGTGAGAAAGTTTTCTCGATGGTAGTTTTTTATCTCATCGCTGCAGCACTACTGATGGTATGTAATTGGTCAGAGAGGACTATGATCTCTGATTCTCAATTCTCTCAGTGCCGGTACCTTCCCTATATACTCTTAGATGGCCTCATGGGCTAATCTATCCCATTATCCCTATATCACAAGCTGAAGAGGTGTCAGATCTCCAAAGCCTCAGTTGAGCGAGTTCTCATAGTTACACAGGTTTACTTTTTTATTCTATTGAGGGCTCTCCTCGTGCTATTCTGACTTGTTTTGGCATGCCAGACATTGCCCCATAAGTCATTATCAACAGCATTATCATCGCAGAATTTTTGGGTTATACAGTGGACCCCCGATAATCCGGCCCCTGTCTAATCCGGCGCCCCCTGTAATCCGACATGACATGACATTGATGAATATTTCAAAGCTTCATAATTTGATATAGTATTCACTACATGATTTTGATTAATAATTCTTGATTATTTTGGTAGATATGTATGTATGTGCATTTATGCTTATTTTTATAATAAAACGTAAGCTCTCAATTGTTATTTAATTCGACTAATTCGACTTACATAAATTAAGTCTGATTTGTACTTCAAAGTACATACATATGTACGTATAAAATATATTGACTCTCGTCATTAGATATGTAATTTGTCGGATTACAAGGTACTCTTTCGTAAAATATCCGGACTATAGGGGTCTTAGGCAGTGCTCTATAATCCGACAAATTCGATAGTCCGACACTGCCCTGCATAATGTTTGCCGGATTACCGGGGGTCCACTGTATTCCCAAATCTAACCAGTCAGAGTTCTCAAGCTATCAAAACCTTTGTTGCTGTGTTATCAGTAACCTCAATGTGCTTGTGTCACAGAAGCTTGCTATCTAGTGTTATTCCCAGATATTTGACTTCAATTTTCGAATTTTTGAATGAACTAGTGGTAAAATGAGCCTTCTGTATGGGTATTATACATTAATTTCTTGAAAAGCCTTCGATGTTAATTCGCATAAACTATTTTACGAAGTCCAAAAGTTTTCTTCCAAATATTCGGAGGCAATAAGCAATATCAACTAATGGCATATAGGAACAATGATTTGTTGAAAATTCATGATATTAAATTTGAATTTCCTTTGATTATATTCACATTGTATTCAATTTCGTCCATAACTCACAAAATATTCAAATCATTGCAAAAAAAGTCAAATGGATTCAAACATCAATTAAAATCTAATTATTCCCAAAAATAAATATGGTATCGAATTTCTAGATATTATTTGGGAGAGGTTTTGCCTGATGTTATTCATGCATATATCTTTCTTTGCAATCATTGTGGAGCTCGTCCCTATCATTTCGTCCCAATGTCTGGAATTTTCGAATTTTTAGCCAGGAATGGTCTCGAACAATAAAGTTGTCCACACTTCCTGCACGATAAGATAGAATTTTAAATGTTAGAAATATTCCACTTTCATTGTCATAGTTAATTTGATTGAGTTATTCTTCTGCTATGGGTGAATAATAAAATGATATTTTTCAAATGAAAATTGTGTAATGATGTGTCGCAATATAAGAATTTCGAAACAGCCGGATAGAATGCCAAATGCAGAATTTGAAAAAAATGAAATACCATTGAGTTGTACTGGACTGAGCAGGTAATAATTGTACGAGTACCATAAAATTCGACTCGCTGGATACGAATCCTTCCTCAAAAAAACAACTCTCGATAGGAGAGACCTTGAAATTTAAAATTTTCAAGGTAGATTTGAATCCCAAATCCTTTATATGTAGGTATTCATATTTAAAAAAATATTTCCTGATAATTTCATAATTACATAGGTATCTGATCAAATTGAAATTTTAGATATCAAATAAAAATTTTAAGCTTTATGGAAAATTTCAAGTTGATCACTTGACCAGAAACAGAAAATTCAAGAAGAATATCAAAATCACCCAATATTCATGTGGCTACAAGACTGACGGAAATGATGATTTTTAGTTTAGTTTATTTAGCAATACAGCATCGACAAATAATGTCATTAGCTGATGATTTGATCAACGATAAAACGATTTGCAAAATTCCAAGTTGATCCTATTGTCAGAACCATAAAAAATTTTTAAAAAATACCCAACATTTCAGTGACAAGAGATTCTCGTGTTGAAATTTCGCGTGTAGAAATAGAATAGTTATTTATAATACAAGTGCAGAAGGCATTGATATTCTTCCACGAGTTCAAAATTCAAAAACGAGCCACGAAGTGGCGAGTTTTGGAATGAACGAGTGGTAGAATGAACCTTCTGTACGAGTATTATACATTATTTTCTCTAATTCATTGCATTTTCATTGAAATTAATGAAATATTTCCATAAATATATTTTAGTGATTTTTGCATTGAAAAATGTCGGTTGGCAGAACTGATTTCTTTAAGGCAAATTGATGAATTGACAGATAAAGCCGTGGCGGAAAGTTCGGAGTACCAACATAGAATACTAAAATATAACCATGAAAACTGTGCGTTTCTGATATATTCTCGCACGATTTTGTTCTACAAGATGTGGAAGAATGAACGGAATAACCACAGAATTAGAGAAAAACAATTATATGCTTCGTTCAAAATTTCGTTAGGTACCTATAGCTTCAACATAACCAAAAGTCTAAAATTTATTCATGCTTCAATTATTGTGCCCTTCGAGACCGCATACATGTACATAAATACAGTTGTGGTCTCCAATAGCGCAATTGACGAATTGCTTAAAGAGCGTACAAAAGCAACTCACTTCGCATCTATTTTTTATACATAGAATTTTTGAGATAAGAAGATCAATAGTGTTTAGAAATAATCGATTTTTCATTCAAAATTCAATAATGATTTAGCATTTCAATGATTGAAATTAGACACATCACCTATTACCTCCTTGTACCGGGTTTTGCACCATAATTTGACCCCCCATTTAACTTTGTTACTAAAAGAGGTACAAAAAAATGTTTTCAACAAAAGTTTCACGAAATCGACTAGCGTTTTTTCGAATGATTCAAAAAATGAGATAACTCAAAATGCCCTTTTTTGAGTTATCTCGTTTTTAACGATATATGACATACGTTTTTCACTATAAATTGGAACTCTGAAAAGGGCATTTTGAGTTATCGCAGCCTACCACTTGAAAACTGATTACTGAGCATGGTAGGTGGTTCTTAAAATTTGAAACTCTGTGGAATAAGAGAGATAGACCAAACATATGCTATATATTCGAAATCTGGCGAAAAAGAGCTAGTCAAATATAGAAAAATATACAGAGTGTTCCATTTGAAAAAATGAAGTTGCAATCAATATGTTGCCCACTCTGTATATATTTAATTTTTTGAAATCATTTCAAAAAACACTAGTCGATTTCGTGAAACTTTTGTTGAAAACATTTTTTCGTACCTCTTTTAGTAACAAAGTTAAATGGGGGGTCAAATTATGGTGAAAAACCCGGTACATAGTGCAACTAATATTTAGCTGATTCTAGTTCTTTGATCTTTTGAATTTGAACGATAAAGATATGGAGTAGTATATTGATATGGAGTAGTTCATATTGATATAGGTATACTATTAAATCAGATAATCCTAATATAACAAGTATACATATAGACTCCTGAATAACAGATTAGTCTTCAAATCAATTGAAGTAAATATTATTTACAAGGATATCACAGAGATGACCTAGATTAAATAATTACTGATAAGAACCCTAAGTAATATTATAATTAACGGTAGTTTACTTGCATCCAACTCTTCTCTTCTGCAATACATAATTTACAGAACGTTAACAGGTCAAACAACTCAATAATATACACAATTGTTGAGCAATTTAGCTAATTCTTAACATACAAAGATAGTAAGTTCATTGATTAACTTATACTTTTTCAAGAATTCCATATTCTAATGTATTTGATATTCCCACCTATCGTTAATGTGGAAATGTTTTCTGAGAATACATTTGAAAGATAGATATTAGGTCACGTCACTAGACTAAACAAACAAATATGCTTTCACTGAAGATAGCCCGATTTCTCATCGAAAGGAGAAAGTTTCGAATTCAATAAAATAAAATATAGAATCATTTGGTCATACATCAAAATCATAACAATATACGTGAAGTACCTGATATGAGGAAGAATAATCCTTCACTGCACTCACCAATCGAAAAACACTTTCTATAACTAGATCAAACGAAAGAAAACAAGCAATTCAAGAGTAAAACTATGTTAATAAATTATATAACACCAACAATAAATCGGCCAAGTTCTTTGTGAATATTTCTAGTCAAAACACATAACCAACAAATAATGTAGAATTTAAGTCACACATCATAGTTTGATCTGAACGGAGAATAAGACTTATTTAACTCTAGGTTAATGCGAAATGAGGCAAACGTGGAAATCGTAACGCATGAAAATAGAATTCAAACATTTACTCCGTAATTGTTCCCAATCCCAAATACCCACCACTAAATACTTTTCTTTCTAATGACACCTGTCACCGCAGAACATAGAGTAAAAAATCACTGTCAAATTAGCATTCAAACCTTCTTTGAAGTTAATTCAATATAATATACCATTAATACATCAGAAAGGTAGAAATATTTCGAAGTGACATTGAAACAATGTGGCATATTGCTTTTATTTCCATTTAGATTAAATGGTTGGACAATTAAATCCCTTTGACGATCATAAGCACCATCTAGGTAGGAGTAGCAATACTATCCAAAATTGATCCATGCAAAACTACCTCTTTCGGTAGTTTTATGAACTACCTAAGAAAGAACAGGGACGGATTACATCAGGCTTTGTTTGGAATTTAACCAACAGATAACCGTAATCTAATATTATTTATTAATATTACAAGATCCAGATCATGAAAATTCCCTATAATAGACTTGTTTTATTTTGTCATGCGATTTAGAAAAATGATTTGACAGTATCTTCATCTGGTTTCAGAAACATTTCGCGAAATTACTGAACGCTACCTACAAAAAGTTTGTGTCTGAAACAAAATCAGATAACACAACATTATTTGTCATTTGAACGTGATGCCCTTACATAATATCCATAGATCCCGTTTCATATATACGAAGATGTGTTTTTGGACATCTTAATATATACATATAGATGAATTTGTTACTGAAAGTATGACGCTTCGCGTCGTGCATATGCCAAGTTTTACTGAATTGTGTGAAATATCACAATTTTGGAAAATTTTAAATTTAAAGTAACTAAAATGTCTTTAAATGTAGGTCAAACAAGGAATGTCATAATGAGGCACATCATTTGTGTTTATTGTAAATAAACAGAATACAGATATCAATAGAAATGATTAGTTTAAAAATAAAGCTTCTTCAAAATTAAAAGTTGCGCACCTGTTTCTAGCTTCCTCTTTAAAAATAGTTTCCTTACCAATTTCATAATAAAACAGTATGGATATGAAAAATTTAATTAGTTACGATCCTGTACAATAAGGAAGAAATTGATATATAATTTCTGCTGTGACTGCCCTGAGGATAGGCTTACTTGACCTTTAATCAAAGCAGTCACAGCAAGTAACCAATATGCCGTGAAATAGAGGAAAAGAAAGAATTGTTAACAAGCCTTGTAGATAAAAACAGGTTCAACACAACCGTGTTTATTCTGTATCCATTGCTACAGCTGGAGATGGATCCCGGGATGCATCGTCCCCCGCTGGATCATCACGAAGTGCACTTGGTTCTGCTGCGGCAGCAGCAGCTGCAGCACCGGCGCCCCTACGTTCTTCTCCTTTGGATTAAAGAATCAATATATTAGAAAAATGTGACAGTGAAATAAAAATTAAATAAAATAGATGAATTTAGAAGACTTAGGATGGTAAGTCTCAGATAAATTTCATATTAACATATGAAATACTTACCAGCAATAAGGGCCAAGAATGAAGATATCTCATCCTCATTCAATATTTTGAATTTCAGGCCTTTACCAACAAACCCAATTGAGACATTTTTATTATTCAAATCATTTTCTGGAGGCAATGTATCCCTAAGAGCTCTAAGCCCATGTTTAATTAATTCCTCAACAGGTGCTGTTGGAAATACATCTAAATGTTTTTCTAGATATGTTCTGGCAGATTGTGATCTTGCACCTATTGACATAGCTTTGCAATCATAGAAATTGGCAGATGGACAAGTTTGAAAAATATGTGCACCTTGATCATCATAACCAGCAACCAACAAACCAACGCCATAAGGTCTCCTATCATATCGTTGAGTGCATATTTGCATTTTATTACCCAATTGACTGATCAGTCTACTCAAAGGCAAATATGTGTCATGTGAATACTTATAATTCAAACATTCAGTTCTCATATAACGACTAAGAATTCTAGCATCAGCAGTAAGGCCAGAAATTGTAATTCCAATATGATCATCAATATTTATTATTTTCTTTTGATAGGCAGATAATTCTGACGATGCTCTCTTCAAAGCTATCAGTACAGCATGAGTCTCACTTTTCAGACCAACAGTTGCCGATCCTTGATTTACTGCTTCCATAGCATATTCAACTTGATGAAGTCTGCCTTGGGGACTCCATACGGTCACATCGCTATCATATTGATTTCGAAACATTATGAAAGTAAAAATGAAATTTTTACCGCTTATAAAAGAGAACCGCTTGTACACCAAACAGTATTCAAGTTAGCAAACACAGAATCTGTACAAATACAAACGCTGTGTCACCCTATCTACCAAAGAATGCCGGACTAACCTTACCTTATTATTTTCACGATCATAGAAAAAATGTGTTTTCGAGGAGTAATTTTTCATTATGATATCTAGAATTCATTTATTACTTATTCAATTTAATACTTATCACTGAACTTAACATACGTGCAGATTTCATTAAGAATAAAAAATTTAATTTTCATAAAATTAGCAATTTAAGTTCATCTTCAAGCCACCTATCGGCGGATACAGCAATTTCATGCATAGGGTCGAAAGCTTTGATTGCGTTCATTTCTGCTATCATTAACGGTTAAATTTTCGTTGTTTAGTGTTCAGTGTGTTATAAGAAATGTGTTCTAGCTTTTGTTTTGAACATTGTGAATAGTTATTAATGGCCTAAAATGTCGAAATCAAACGTGTTTTGTCCAATTGCAAGTCCTGTTTCAGACATCAAACAAATAAAAATTATACAAAATGGTGCAATGTAATAGTAGAGCTGAGATATATTTACATCTTCCTTTTAAACCAACGTTTACATAAGATTACACAGGCTAAAGAATGTGGGTAATGCGTCATCCGTTTAATATGGCTATTGGCCAAGGTCTATAGATTTGAAATTGTTTCGTAACTTCAACCAATCAATTCGTGGCGTTCCCCTTTCAATTTGAAAGTTACGGGGCAACCTATCTAATCTATAGACCATACTATAGACCTTGCTCCTAAACCAGCCTTATGAGAACAGCTAAGAGCTGATATTATTGCAGATCCTTTGTTCTTCTAATTTAATGAGGATCTGCTGAAAGGGCTGAAGTTTGTAAACATAAACGGAATAATTCTGAGCAGCGCTAATCTTTTTCCAGATTTCAACTTATAATGATATGACCGGCATTCAAGACCACTAAAAAGTTTGTTTTTTGGATAATGGATGATTATTCATAAATTCATTTCATTTCATAAATAAATTACAATGAACTCACCTTCTATTGAAATCCTATTATTTAGAGTTGCTTCTGAATAACGAAAAAATTCTGTTGAACTGAAAAAAACTATGTTATTGTTTTTCGTATTTCTTATTGAATTAAACCCTGAAATACTTCTATTTATATCTTCCCTACACATGAAAACGAATATTGTAGAGGGCGCAGCCTATCCTTGAATTGGGAAGTGTTTCAGTGTTCTGTGGTTGGTATGTCAAATATTCCATAGAGTTCCCCAAAAATGTGTTGCCTTTTCAAATTCCTTGAGATCTTGGTTAAGGCTCTATGTTGTAGATCTCAAGAAAAAGAATTTTACATACTTCAAATTAAGAAGAAGCATCTGTTCGCCGGTGTCGATTTTTAGACGCTGTTAATGGCGGTGTTTGTGTAATTTCTGCATTATCTGATTGTTCTGGTGTACTTTATGGCTAGTCTAAACAGAGCGTGTCAACATTGACACCGAGGAATCACATTAACTGATTGATCCTTTTACTATACAACTATTTATTACAAAAATCATGGAGGTGGAAAGTGTTGAGAATAATATTCATCTGGATCTTTGCAGACTATGCAATTGTGAATCCGATGAAAATAGTGAGATGTTTAGCATTTTTGATAAGAATGAAGATGGACAAGAAATACTCACGCTGATTCAAAAATATCTTCATCTAAATGTAAGTACAAGTTCTTCAGTATATTGATTTCCACAGTCTGTCAATAAATGAATGTTTCAGGTACAGAAGACTGATCCTTATTCTAAGAGTGTTTGTGCTGATTGTTTAGAAAACCTGAATACTCTCATTAAATTCAAAACGAAATGCCAGGAAATAGATGAAAATCGTGAAAAAACTACTAAAAATAATGGTGAAAACAGTGAAGAAGTATTACAATATCCCAGTAACGATGACGAAACAGCAGAAAATGAGGTGAGTGTAATTGGTTATTGAGTATTAGAGAATATAGTATTGTTAGTAGTATTGTTAATTTCAAGGTTTCCTCTTTCAATCATAATTTATGGTTTATTTTGATTATGTTAAATATAAATATACCTCTGAATTAGTTAAAAAAGTATATATGAACAGGATAAAAGGATTGTCATTTATCACTAATGTTTGGAATAAGTGCATTTATGCACCATCAAACTACAATTAACATGTAACAAATAGCCATAATGTTCTTCATGCAGATCTAATGAGTGTAATGTGTGTGCGGTTAGTTTCTTGTCATTTAACTGGCACTTCATATTTTGTTTTAACTAAGAGATAAAAATACAATAAGGTCCACAAGGATACCATCTTGGAGTTTCATTTTGAAATATTGAAAATAATTCATTGATATTAACAATCATTTTTCAACTCTTAATATACTCGTAGACCTAATATCCATGGAAAAAGCATTAAAGAGGGACAAACTTATGTTTCATTGATGCGAACAGACATGTGCGATTGGGCAACCTGTCAAGAATCTAAGACCAATAAAATATGTAGGTGATTTATTACTCTGAGGTTGTCAAATGTCAAAATCATATGATTGAAAGAAAAATCTAAAGACATGATGTTTATATGTTATAATGAATTGAATAAAGAGTAGAGAAATTTCTGACCATATTTCTTTCTGAGATTGTGGGGACAACAGGATTTAATTTCACAATGACTTGGACTTGTTAATATCTCGATGAAAAATAATATATAAATATTTTTTTGGAAATTATTCCGAATTTGCTCCTGAATCAGTTGTCATTTCGGAAAGATTATGCTACAGAATATTTTCATCAGATAAAAAAGAACATCCACTCATCCATGATTCAGAAGAAATTTGAAATCTTTTTAAATCATCCAGGAGATCATTCAAAAATTTTTAAAACATGGTGGTATATTTTTTATTGGTTTTTCTTAATTTAGAAAGTCATATACATAGGAACTGATCTTTTCTGAAAACAATGAGGAAGTTATAATAGTAGTAAGGCCAGTTTTTATGAAAACTTTGACACAACTCATACACGCAAAATTTCCTATTCATCTTTTTCTAATGTTACTACCAGGTAGATGTTCCGTTATTCTTAAGGATTCTGAATTGGGTTGATTTCCTCTCTGAGGTGGTTGAATTGACTAAAAGTTGCTAGAAGTATTGGTACAGAAGGCTCTGTCCCTTTAACAACCCTCTAAACAGAGAGGTATATAGTTTTTTTCTTTAAGGCAATAAATCAAGAGAGTTGACAGCTTGTCCAAAAATTGTTCCATCTTATTCATTCTTCCGACTTCCCTCCCCAATGCGAAATCCATATATAATAGGTCTACGAATGTACTGTATACTCATTAAAGATTTTGACAGAAATTTAGTAACCGAGGATAATCCTTTTAATGATTACAATACTATATGTTATTCGACGTTGCATAGATGCACCCTAATATTCAATGGAAATATAAAATTTCATTTCCAAAATTTAGTTTTGTTTTTATTTAACTTTTTTTTTTCAAATTGTGTGATATTTGAGTAGGATTTAGTGGCATTCTTACTCTGATGTTGAAATCCAATAGGTTTAGGTGAACTTCATTGAAATAATCGCAGGCAGCGACAGTTTTCTATCAATTGAATTCAACTTGTTATACAATTGTTCTTATATTTGTTTGAGAGAGGTGTAATAAAACAATATCTCTGTTGATTGATATTTCCAATTTCATTTTTTCTTTACAGTGCAAAAATGATTCAGAGAACTCGGAAGAGGAAAAATATCAAAAAGATGAGCAAACATCAACAGAAGGTCTCATAACATTTTGTAGTAATTGCCGATCTGAGATATTGGATGCTCACAAGGTTGATAGTGAAATTGAATTACGTGCTGAGCTACACCAGGCTATTGCAGATTCATTCAGTAGAAATAAAATAGTAATAACAGACAAAGTATTACGAAGTAAAAGAAAGAGGAGCCAGGCATTTTATCACGAACTTGAAGATTCTTTGTGCAGCAGTATGACTGAATTCACTAACACTGAAAGTTCACAATGCTTTGAATTCCAGAGTGATATTGACTCGATTGGTAAGTCTTTTTCTGTTGGATTATTCCCATATGAAATTTTGTTTTTACTATAATGGAAAAAATATTCTAGCGAACTGAAATTTAGAAATAGCATATCATCGGCTAAGAGTGTAAATCTGCTAAGTCCATTTTGAACAATTTCACAGGAGACCAAAAAAACCGTACAGTACAGTGTTATAATAATAATAATAAGAGAGTTTATTCATGAAAATAGATTCAATAAACTCTATTGAATGTATTTTCATGAATAAACTCTCTTATTATTATTATAACACTGTACTGTACGGTTTTTTTGGTCTCCTGTGAAATTGTTCAAAATGGACTTAGCAGATTTACACTCTTAGCCGACGATATGAAATAACAACACAAATGGTCATGCAAAATTTCATACTTATCATTGTGAGATTGAAAATTATGATTGTTGTAATTATTATATCTGAAATATAATGTATATTTGAAAAATATATCCATATTGTCTGTGGTTCAATAAATATTTGATTGTCAAATTTTGAAGTTTCATTCTCGATTATAATAGAAGCGAAAATATAAAGCCTGAATTTTTAATTCAAAGCTCCCATTACGTTTACTCTTGAAGGAAAAAGTGTTATTTTGGAAATAGTCCTTTAAGCGTAAACATATTGAGAGCTTTGAGTAAAAATGCATGCTTTATATTTTAGCTCTTATTATACCTAATCGAGAATGAAAACTTCAAAATTTGGCAATGAAATATTTATTGAACCTCAGACAACATGGATATATTTTCTGAATATTAAATCTGAATTTTCTCAAGTTGATTTTGAATTAAATTGATTAAAAAAAATAAAAAGCTACCACTATATTTACATATTCAGATTCAAAATCGATTGGACATTTAGGAAATTATAGGAAAATAATTATGAGGCATATTCTGCAAGGAAAAATTTTCTGTTTTCCAGAAAACCGGGAGTTCAAATGAAGGAATAATTGTTGAGAAATTGTCCCTAAATTTTCTTTTCTTGAAAACCAGTCAAATTTGCAAAAAAAAATTTTGGGCAAAATGGTTTTACCTCTATAACTGTCCATACCTTGGTTGATAGTTTTTGCGATAACATATTTGGTTAAGCCACAAGCTCCAGTGACTCGCTTACGTGAAACACCCTGTACATTTACCAAATGAACGGACTTTTAATATTCTATGTGGGTTACTGGCATATTCACAAGTTTTTGCCATCAGCATCCTCCAAATTCACCACATATCAATTCAACTTTGTACATTAAAAACGCCTAATTTGGTACCTCATGAATAGATTCCACAATATCTTCTTCAGACAGAACTTTGAACTTTTTTTGGCTGATATCTGTTCGATCTTTGCTTCAAATACTCAACCAACTTATGGTAATAACTGATGTTTATAATAATCTTCGTTTCAAATCACTCATGTTGCAAATATAAAGAGAAATGAAGCGATTCCAGGTTTCATAATCTTTTAACATGTATATCAACCAACATTTTGTATTTTCTGTATATTAGGTGGTACATTGTTGTAGAGTTTTTTCTTACTTATCATTTGAGTCTTTAGTATTGAATATTTAGTTTGGACCAAAAAGAATGTTTCAGAGATATCTGGAAAGTATCTGAGCAGCACTGTTACATTAATACATTTCTGACATCCACTACAAAAAATATTGGTACTTTTTGCCAAAGGAGTTTTGTGACCTTTTTTACAATACTGCTTTTTTGGATATTTTACAATTTTCTTCCATTTTTTCAGTTTCAAGGATAATGTGTACCATACAGTTATTTATAATACAAGTGCAGAAGGCATTGAATTTCTTCCACAAGCTAAAAATTCAAGAAAGCGAGTTTTTGAATGTTAGTATGAGCCTTCTATTTGAGTATTTTTTCTAATTCACTCAATTTCATTTAAATTAATGGAATATTTCCATAAGTAACTTTTAGTGATTTTTTTATTAATAAATTTTGGTTGGCAGAAGTGATCACAAGTTTGACAGATAATAGATAAATCCGTGGCAGGATAGTTTTGTTTTATAAGGTATGGCAGAATGATCAGATTTGCCACAGAATTAGAGAAAATTACTATGCTTTCGCTATTATAGAATTAAATTACAATCTCCTCAACAATATTGGTTTCTGTACCAAATCCATTAATTCTGCCATACCTTGTAGAACAAAATCGTGCTGGAATATCTATTCCATAGTTATATTTCATTAATATAAATTGGTACTGGGAACTCTCCTGTCACGGATTTACCTATTATCTGTCAAATTTCTTATACAGAAACAGTTTTGCCAACCAACATTTTCCAATGTAAAAATCACTAAACGGTATTTATGGAAATATTTCATTAATTTCAATAAAACTTCTGTGAATTTGAGAAAATAATGTATAATACTCATACATAAGGCTCATTCTTAAACTTCGAAACATAACTTGTGGAAGAGTATGCCTTCTAGCTAAACAGCTATTTCATGGCATGCCACTTTGTTAATTGAGCAATTATTGTACTCTATTATAACGATTCGAAGGTTCATGCGAAATTTCTTGAAAAAATTACATTTAATAAGCGCACAAAAAACTTGGACGTCTGAGCTTTTCCCATTGATGTTGCTCATTTAAGTAATTATTCCACATAAAAATAATCATTTTTCAGAAGAAGATGAAGAAAGACAGGCCAAGAGGAGAAAAATCGAAAGCGTAAAGGAACCCGAACCAGAACCTCCAGTTCAGGCTGTTGTTTCTTATGAATCTCAATTCGAGCATGAAGATGAATACATTCACAATCCTGTGTCTCTATTGCTATTATGCTTGAATGTTATCAATACAGAAAACATCCCTGAATACGAGGGGGAACATCAAACGTCAGTTTTGGTGGAGACTTCATGCAATTATTGCGGGTTGGAATTCAAGAACAGGAAGCTCCTGGCCTTGCACGAAGTAGGACATTTGAACGTTGAATTAGGTGAGAAAGTTGATATTCCCACCCTGTGGCACGAATCCCGAGACGACGCCGATATTCGCAACAAATGGTTGACATCCGAAGATGATTTAGTCGAAGGTGAGAATGATATGGAAAATGAAACGCTGGTTGAAGGTGTCGAAGTAGAACCTGAAGAGGAGGAAGAGAGTCTTTTGATACCTGTAGGATCGTCGGAAGAGAGAGACGGGCAGAACTACGAAGAAACTAGAGAAGTAACGCTGATCGATGGCAAGCCTTTCGTTGACGGTTTACCTTTATCCGATTATGCCAAGGAGGAGAGACGCGCCTTTTATCACTCCATGAGAGTCGGCGGGGTCAACAAAAGATTCTGTCCCTTATGCAGATACAGTTTTAAAGATAATTGGGCCATTGAATCTCACTATTTTTCGATGGCATGCTATTACACTTGTCGTTATTGTGGTGAGTACTAAATCTTTCCGATTGTTGATTATTTTAATTTCTGATTGCTAAACATAGGGTATGGTCCGTATATCGCCGAAAATTTCAAGCGGTTACTAGCGGTTTTCAATATTTCAGGTACCCTATTTCGTATATACGGACTTGCCACTTGCCTTGACAGAAGTTCGGAGTTATTAATTATCTCTTGTAATTTGTAAACAACTAAAGTTCTTAATTATTGCCCTGGAGGGTATTTGTTTCATAATTAAAATAATAAAGGCTTGAGTGTCAGATGCCTTGGAAAATGTTCATGGGCAATAATCTTAAAATTAAAATGACAAGACATGTTACTTGTGTTTAGTGATAGTCCATTATTTTGACACCATTGATTTATGATCTCCATTGCCTCAGTCAGCCTGGAAATCAGATAACTTTTATCTTTTGCTGTCACTAAGACGTTGGTATCATCAGCATATATATAGGGGTTCAACATTTTGTCCGCAAGCAAGCAAGGCAGGAAGATCATTTATATACAAAGTGAACAAAAGAGGACCCAAAATACTTCCTTGCGGTACTCCAACATCCACAATCACGTCCTCTGAAACATACTCAGATGAATCCACAGAAATTGCTACTCTTTGCTTCCTTCCTGTGAGATAACTCCTGAACAATCAAAGCATAACATCCCTCACACCATACATCTCTAATTTGTACATCAAATACTCATGATTTACATGATCAAAAGCTTTTGACAAGTCAACAAGTAGGGCTGCTGGTATATCTCCGCCTTCTAATATCTCTATAACTCTCTGAGTTAGCTCAAAAATTGCAGTTTCGGTACCCTTACTTTTCACGAAACCATGCTGTGATCTTGATATAATCTTGAACTTAAGTAAAAAATCCAACAATCTACTCGCCATAATTTTTTCAAAAAATTATTATTAGCAATAATAAACCGAAACATTAACATTATTTTGTTTTAATGTTTAGATAAGTGATTTTGTTGGTGGTTTTTGAATATTCAATATTTCATTATTTCAGGTATGAGATTCAACAAGCAAAGAAACCGTTATGATGAGCATGTTGAAATTCATGTCAAGAACAAAGATGAATACTCGACTAAAGTATTTGCTGCAAGCAAAAATAACAACATTGTTCCAAAGGTAATCTTTCCTAAGAAAAGGTACTCGGCTAGAGAACAGCCTATTGAACCCATTTTACCGCAACCAATTGAAATCAAACACTTCACATTGCAAAATAAGAAATCAACGCAGCCTGAGATTAAAGTTAAACAGGAGCCCATGGAATATAGCGAGAGTCAGTCTCCTGGATCATATACGTCTAATCAGCCGCAGTTCCAAACTTCGCAATCTAAAACTGGCAACCAAGCCTATTTCTGCAGGTAAATCCTAAAAATATACATAAAATATTTATTATATTTACTAAAGAGTTTTCCATTAGGAATGATACTATTTAAAATGGTTATAATGGCAACACTGCACTGGTGTAGCCAAGGTTTCAGTTTTGGTTTAAATCTTACAGTATTCACAAATAAGTTCTGATTTTGATAAAATAATTTAATAATTAATAAAAAAAATTTAAAATGTGCATCTTTCCATGATTGAATGGCATAATCTATTGAACACAAACGGCATAAGAAATGTCAAAAAAATACATGGTTGTCATTATAACTGTTTCAAATTGTATCTTCAGATAGATCTAATTTAGGTTTTTGTATATTATCATTTCTCAAATATACTCTTTAGTGTACTTAACTTTTGTACGTTATTAATTGCAGAAAATGCTACAAGGTATTCTTCAAGCTGGACGAATTCAATATGCACAGTAAAAATTGCGACTACAATCAGTTTGCCAATAACAGTATGCTAGGAAATTATCTAACATCTGGTAACAAGCCGAACGGAGAGCAGCAACCAAGTATTTCGAGTACAGGAAGACCAATACGTAGCTGTGCGAAGGAGGCTGGGCCGTACAGAGATGAAGTATACATTCCAGAACACATATTAAGGGATCAGGTAAGAATATTTATATCTGCCACTTCGATATCGATGAAATTCAGTATAGATTGATGTTGATGGATTGTGTTTCACGAATAACTGTATCGTGTGCCCCTAATTCGTTGTCTAGTCAAAACTGCAACCCTCAGAGGAAAAAAAAGATAGAGGTGCCCTTAGAAGTAAATAGCGTTGTATTGTAATCAATTGCAACAGTATGATGATAAAGTGAGATAGGACAACAACAAACCTGCAAAATTGACAACTAGAGGGTCGGTAAACATTTCAGTGGCGTAGTCAGTGGTTCTCTTACTGCCTCTTATTAAGTTTTCGGTGCTGAAATGTTTGGAACAAACATATGCATATTTCGGCAAATTGTTCATTTGCAATCTTAACGCGTGGCACCATATTTTGCTAAATTCGAAGGAAACTCACAAATGTTGGCATTGAATTAAGTTTTCGATATCTCACAAATACTACGCCATAGACGAGATATATTTTACGCCTATGGACTCAAAACGTGAACTTACCTATGATAGGTTAGGTTTTCATTTCCGATGTTTTACACACAATACATGTTTTTCGAGGTTTTACCATGATTATAATTAACAATATGTAACTTAAAATTCACAAACTTGTAAAAAATAATGCCCATTACAAACGTGAAATTAAAATGAACAGTTAACCCTCAACGTCGCTCTAGTTGTCACGTGCAATAACAATAACAGAACAGTGTTGCCAAATCCAAAGAATATTTGCAAAACATCTATGCCACAGAACGGAGAAAAGTTTACTTCTTCCTCAGAATGGCAACGCAGTACATTATAAGTGTTTGTAAACAAAAATGTCATAGCGATGTCAACAAATGCTATAAGGCACCTCTATCTTTTCTTTCCTCTGAGCTGCAACCTCATAAATTCAACTGTTTTGAATGAAATTCTTGGAAAAGAGACTAAAACCCTGTTTTCTATTTGGTGATCTCGAAATTTCAGGTGCAGTCCTCGTCATCTCAAGGGCCGTTTGTGTGTTACATTTGCAACACCCCCTTTCCAACTGTGTATTCTAGAAATAGTCATATGAGGATTCATAAGACTGAAAGTATGATACCGCCGGCCTTAAGTAATCAAGCCCTTCAGCAGCATAAAATCAAACCAGCTTACCAAGAACCGTACCATCACCAAAGTGTTGCACACTTAGCCGAGGTAAGATCCTTTCAGAAAGAGGTTAATTTTGAAATTCGTTACCGGAGATAGC
Organism: Harmonia axyridis; assembly: GCF_914767665.1. Classification (NCBI taxonomy): domain Eukaryota; kingdom Metazoa; phylum Arthropoda; class Insecta; order Coleoptera; family Coccinellidae; genus Harmonia; species Harmonia axyridis. Next base: position 54,246,174 of record NC_059502.1, on the reverse strand, counting down.
GGAAGCATTGTATAACTTTTGAGATGCATTCCGATTTTAAAACTTGTAAAATGCATTTCAGACCATGCTAAACTACGTGTCCCGTCCGCACATCCATGTATAGTATGTCCAAAGTCACTTGGAGGAAGCCAGAATTCATTTTACAAGGGTTGTCAAAGTTTCCAGAAATTCCTTTGGGGCCAGTAAATTTATTGCCTGATAATACTTTCAATTAAATCGCGGTATTTAGCGAATCGTCTTTGAGACCGGAATGTGTCGATTTGGTTGTTCCTATTGGCTGAAATAGTCCACGTTTGTTTGTTTAATTATCTATCTAATGATCTACATAGACCAGTGCGGTCCATAGGGGTATTAATGAAATGAGCAGTTTTACTCAGTTTTAGTTTATTGAGTCGCTTGATGTATGCAAAAAGCAGAATATTTCTAATATACAAGGGTTTTTCAAGTTCACAGAAGTTTATTAGGGAGCAGGGAATTTATTGTTTTACCGGTCCTTTTGAATAAATTCCTGTATGCTAGTTGGTGTATGGTCCATATATCACCTTAGTTACTATGGTTAGTAACTTGGTGGTACGTATATGTCATATTCCTCAAAAACCAGTGACTATTTACTCAAACTTCGATGAGTTATCTGTCACCAGAGCAACCCTACTTTTATTCTGGTTAGGATCGGTAACCACGCCCACTCTGTTTGGCAGTTGTCATTTCAATTTTCGGATTATAACATTTTCCATGACATCTAACACTCAAAAACTTTATTATTTTAATTATGAAACAAATACTCTTCAGAGCCATTAAGAACTTTTAGTTGTTTATAAATTAAAAGAGACCAACCATTGGACCTGTCCCATACATTTTGGATATTATGTCATAAGGGATCAATAAACTATTATTATTATTACAACCCCCAAAATTCTGTCAAAAAAATTTGGTTGAGCAAGTAATCTGAAACATTGAAAACCACTAGTAACCGTACGGAAGTTCTTGGCGATATACGGACCAAACCTTCGATTGTTTATCGAAATACCATGTGTCGATTTGGTCACTAATAGTACACGTGCTACTGATTGGCATTTTGGTCCCTCTCATCGGTAGGAGTTTCTTGAAAGTCCCTTGATAACTCTCCAAACTAGTTTTATTGAAGAGTTGCGCTTCCACATCTCTTCATTAAAACTGGGCTACTGAACTAGATATACAGGGTGTTTCCTAAACATGCGGCAAAAATTCAGGGGGTTGTTCCTTGGACTATTTTAAGCATGTTTTGTCCTTGGATGATTTTTGAAAAACCTCTTTGTTTCGAAGATACAGGGCGAACAACATTTTTCATATTTTTAAAATTAATAATAGTTTAAATAAAAATGCGTACCGCACTGTGTTTACTAAGTAGGTACAATTTATTTTTAAATTTGTTTAACAACATTCCAATTACTAAAAACGGCCTATGGGGCCATCTAAAATCATTAGTTTATACCACTCCAGTAGAAAATGTGGAAGACTTGCGAAATCGGATCATTGCTGGGTGTAACTTAATAAGAAATGATCCTGGTGTTTTTGAAAGGGTTCGGCAGTCAATGAGGAGAAGATTGGATGCTTGTATGCTGGCTAGAGGTGGTCATTGTCAACAGTTTTTGTAGGTTGAGTTGAATTTTCATGTAATTTTTCATAATAAAATGTTATTACTGAAATTTTGTTTCCCCTATATCTTCGAAACAAATAGGTTTTTCAAAAATCATCAAAGGACAAAATATTCTTAGAATAGTCCAAGGAACAACCCCCTGAATTTTTGCCGCATGTTTAGGAAACACCCTGTATAGGTCGTTACAGTTACGTACAATTTCATTGTAAATCAATCGAATTCATTATTTAATTGTTCTGGTCTATTAACCAACTCTCCAAAGATTGGAACATTTTTATTTATTCACATAACATTTCTGAAATTTTTTTTTATTTTTTTTTGTTAATACACCAGCAAATCATTCAAAAATAAGTGAAATATATATCATATCTCAGAGCCGCCAAAGTCCGTGGGGGCTGGGGTAAATTTTCAAGCCTTCTACCCTTGATGTCCCAGACATCCTCTATGGGGGAATGATCGGGAGATCTGGGCGGCCATGGCAAAAGATTCACACGTGTCGCTTCGAAAAAGTTTAAACTAATTCTGGCAACATGAGGTCAGGCATTCTCTTGCTGAAATATTGGATTATCGAGCCGGTTAAGGTAAGGGAGAACATATGGCTCCAATATTACTTGAAGGTAACGCAGCGCTGTCATGTTACCTCGAATAAAGACTAAAGGTGACCTACTTGAATGTGCAATAGCACCCCATACCATAACGCCTACTGTCTTTCTCCCAGACGTCGTCTAACCCTTCTTCGGCCATCATGTGAACCCAAGGAAAATCGAGATTTATCAGAAAAGGCGACCTGATGCCATTCCACATTCCAATGTTGACGTTCTCTGCACCACTGTAATCGTTGCCGGCGATGCTCAACCGTCAGAGATAACACAAAATGGAGTCGAGAATGCTACAGTCCAAAAGACCTTATCTGTATCTGTTCGTACGGTTAGCGATTTCTCCAAATGACAACCCGGTCTCTCGTAGACTACTAATTCGACCTCTTTCAAATTCACTTAGCTGGCGATAAATTCCGAGTGCACGTGCTCTAGGCATTTTAACAACAACTAAACATCGACTTTGGATCTCCTCGAACAGCTGATTTGTTGTAAAATTTGAAAAAATTGCAAAAAACGACTACAATATTTAAGTAACAAAAATGACTTGAAAAAACCTTCACGATTTTTCTCCAAATTCAATCTTTTGCTATACTATGTTTTACCAAAAAAAAAAAAATTAAATTTCAACAGCTCTTTCTGGATGTTGCAGTTTCTTTGTCAGTTAGTATATTTTCGACATTATAATTATATATTTCTTACTCCAATAAAGCAACAAGTGGCTTACAAGTACAAAAGAAAAAATGAACGAATTACGAGTACTCAATTACCACTGAATTGTATGTAATGTACATAAAGGAATATCCAAAGTAGCAGTTTTCTGCTATCAGGTGTATTCTGAATAACAATTCCTCATACTAGACCTATAATATTATTTTTTTTTATTAGTTTATTGCAAATTTACAATCTACTCAATACAGTAATAAGTAAATATTTTGTATGATCTTGATTTGAGACAGTTACCATCCGGTTACACGGAAGACTGAGTTCTATCCACAAAAATCTTCTGGCCATGTCCTTATGAGTCTTCTTGTATGAGTGAGATTGAAAAGTTCGTTGACTAGTGAGTTTTCGTGATCATTGGTGCAGGTCTCGTATTTAGTGGAATGTTGTTTTATTATCTCACAAACATATGGGATCTCCAAATCATTATGGAATGTTTGGTTGGATACATACCATGGAGCATTTGCTATCATTCGCAAGGTCTTGGATTGAAATATTTGGAGGATTTTTGTATTTGTTGGCTTGCTGCATCCCCAGAGCTCTATTCCGTATGATAAAAAAGGGTGTTTTTTTAGAGCTATAGAACTTTAAATTGCAATAAAACAACGATGGATTATTCGATTGACATGAATTTTATTTATCCGCAAGATAATCTTGTGGCATTAGATTTTAAATATGATTTCTGGCATATGGCGGCTGGCTCGGATGTAGTCCAATCTGGACGTCCAATTTTCGATGACTTTTTCCAACATTTCTGGCCGTATATCGGCAATAACACGGCGAATGTTGTCTTCCAAATGGTCAAGGGTTTGTGGCTTATCCGCATAGACCAAAACTTTACATAGCCCCACAGAAAGTAGTCTAGCGGTGTTAAATCACAATATCTTGGAGGCCGATTCACAGGTCCAAAACGTGAAATTAAGCGGTCACCAAACGTGTCTTTCAATAAATCGATTGTGGCACGAGCTGTGTGACATGTTGCGCCGTCTTGTTGGAACCACATCTCCTGGACATCATGGTTGTTCAATTCAGAAATGAAAAAGTTAGTAATCATGGCTCTATACCGATCACCATTGACTGTAATGCCCGCCACTCACGAAGCGTTTCTTCGGGCGTTTGGTAGCAAGCGTCGAAGAGATTCCAGTCGGGCAGTCAAGTTCATACTCTGATTTACAGTCGTACGGCCGTGTCCCGAGCTGTCTGGCTGGAATCTCTTCGACGCTTGCTACCAAACGCTTGAAGAAACGCTTCGTGAGTGGCGGGCATAACGTTCTGGCCATCATCGTTTTTGAAGAAGTACGGACCAATGATTCCACCAGCCCATAAAGCGCACCAAACAGCCAGTTTTTCTGGATGTAACGGTGTTTCGACATACACTTGAGGATTAGCTTCTCTCCAAATGCGGCAGTTTTGTTTGTTGACGTAGCTATTCAATCAGAAATGCGCTTCATCGCTAATGGACGTATTATGACATATTTTGATCTGATTTACCGAGAAAAATTCGATGTTGGCGTCATGTAGTTTTAAAATCATTTTTGCTCCTGCTCATAATGGTGGAGCTATAAACTTTGTGATTCTTTGAAAAAATCATCACAGTTTGATTAAAAGCAATTATTGTTTGTTTTTTGAATCAACTAATTATATATCATCTTCCAAATTGATCAGGTGAAACAAGAGCCGATGGATTTTGAACCAGAAGTAGAGATCCACGAGCCTGTTCAAGAAACTTTCACAGCCAACCTCAGTCCTGCAGTTAGTATTACTCCTATCTCTAAGAAGCCCAACCAGAGATTGAACATTAATCCGAACGTTATGAAATTAGTGCAAAACAATCCCCAGTTGAGCATTAGGAATAGGGAATCTTCACCGCAACAAACTCAACAACAAAATCATCAGATGCAACAACAACTACAGCAAATGTTAGCTGGAACCCCAGATAGTGACAGGTAAGTTGATCCTAGTCCGAATTTAATCTCGGTCTCTCTTTTTAAAAATCTACCAATAGTTTATTTGATTCAAATCTTTGAGCCAAAAGAATAAAATGAATTTTTGTTTCATCCATCTGAATTTGAAAATTTCCCATTTTTTTCTAGGACATACAAGTGCTCCAGTTGCTGGGAATCGTTTGCAAATAAATCCCACCTTTACTTCCATAAGAAGAATCAATGCGAAGGATCTAAATATCCATGTCCCTTCTGTAAGAAAAGGTTTGGAACAGAAGCTGCCTACAGTTCTCACATCTATTACAGCCACCCTGAATAACAACTTTGACTAACAGATTTATTTCATTTTAAAATTGAATCTATTTATCTAAAACACACGTGAAAATAAGTGAAATATCCTCCATCGATTGATAAATGTTCATTTATATCATTTAAATGTGCTTCCACACTTACAGTGATTATGAATATTATAATCATTAATTTTCAAATTTTATTTTTACAAATTACATTTATTTTTATATTGAGTGATATAAACTGCCAATACAGAATTGATCGACACCTAGTCAAATTTCAAAATGATTTTTTTTTTATTTGTTATAATACACATTTAATTTTTAAACTTATTGACATTTTCAATACACATTCATCATATAGTTGTTAAGATTATGTATGATTATTGTATTCCATATAGTGAAATAGATCTGCTAATTTTTTTTCTAATTAAATTTCAAACAAACACTAAATATGAGTTGTTCCGAAAAAAATTCCTCCGCCGTGATTTTTTCAGTTTTTATAATTCTTAAGTTTGTGATTTAAGACAGTCTCTAATATGGACTGGAGTAGATGCCAGATAATCTACTATTAATGAATATTCTGTAAATATTGATAATTTGTTGTATATAGCCATTTTACAAGCCTACAAATGAGAAATTAATGTAGATTTCTTCAGTTTCCACTGTTCAGAAAATTTTTGTAGTCTTTACATAAATATATATATATATATATGGTGTTCATAGGAAATCGTAATTTACATATATTTGAACTGAATAATTTATTGTTTATATAAGTTGCATTAGTGATTTTGTCATTTTTTTCAGTACCAGAAAATGATTTTGTATATAGAATTGTAGTAGATTTGACTTTAAATATAATCGAAAAATTAAAAGGTTTTCTCTTATTATGCACATAGTAATGTTTATTGGCTGAAATAAACATTATGTTTATTATTACACACTCCTTTCAGGGTTATTGTTAGCCAATTGTCTGAAATTTACGAATTTTAATTCACATAGGGTCTTGAACGATTGGGTTAGATTTACGGATGAAGAATTTAGGGTCAAAATCAATTTTTTCTATCTGGCTGCCATATACAGGTGTGTCGTAATTAATGGATAATCCTGTACTGGCGAATAGGGGAGGTCATGGCCGCCCAGAAAATGTAAAGTTATGTTCAGTAAAAATATCATAGTTTTCGAGATATCGGACAATTTCATTTTTTTCTGAAAATTCCACCTCTACTAACTAATTTCAATGCTGTGATCACAAATCTTGTTATTTCCTTGGGCATTGTTTTTTATTTTACTCGCAAATAGCTGTACTATGAGATAAACTACCATCTTGCATAATTTAGAAAAAAAAAGTAGGATAATCCTCATGTTTGCAAATTCATTTACTCTTTTCTTTAAGTTTCAGTCGTTATGGAGAAGAAAAAATGTATTGAGACCTTTGTGAACATTTCATAAATGAATTGTCTATTTTATCGCGGTTCTGAAAAGGTATAATACATGTTATTATTTTATTGGGTGCTCGGACTACGTTTTATTATTACAACTGAGGTACTTATTTCAGTGAAAGAGAGTTTTAGGGATTTTTGATGATACCTAATAATGGTTAAATAAAACAGTAATATTTTCACTATTTTGAATTACAGTAAGTGCTCGAAATGTCCGCCTTCTGCAAGAATGCAGGAGACGGATGTGGCTGCAACATGATGGCTGCCCTGCACATTTCGCACGACAGGTAGGTGATTACTTAAATGAAAAATTCCCGAGAAGATGGATGGGACGAATGGGTACAATTTCTTGGCCACCACGATCTCCTGATCTAAATCCATTAGATTTTTTCCTTTGGGGATGTCTCAAAGATGGTGTATGACAAGCCGATAAATTCAGTCAGAATTACGCAAACGCATTAACGAAGCAGCTCGAAATATTGATCAAGCCAAATATGCGCGATGAATCAAACGATCTTTCATTAGAAGATGTTTAGCGTGCATTCGTGTAGAAGGCGGACATTTCGGGCACTAACTGTAATTTAAAATAAATAGTGAAAATATTACTGTGTTTTATTTAACCATTATTAGGTATCAATCAAAAATCCCTAAAACTCTCTTTCACTGAAATAAGTACCTCAGTTGTAATAATAAAAAGTAGTCTGAGCACCCAATAAAATAATAACGTTTATTATACCATTTCAGAACGGCAATAAAATAGACAATTCATTTATGAAATGTTCACAAAGGTCTCAATACATTTTTTCTTCTCCATAACGACTGAAACTTAAAGAAAAAACTAAGTGAATTTGCAAACATAAGGATTATCCTACTTTTTTTTTCTAAATTATGCAAGATGGTGAGAATTTGGTAGTCAATCTCATAGTACAGCTATTTGAGAGTAAAATAAAAAACAATGTCCAAAGAAATAACAAGATTTGTGATCACAGCATTGAAATTAGTTAGTAGAGGTGCACTTTTTGGAAAAAAATGAAATTTTCCGATATCTCGAAAACTATGATATTTTTACTGAATACAACTTTACATTTTCTGGTCGGCCAAGACCTCCCCTATTCGCCAGTAAAGGATTATCCATTAATTACGCCACACCCTGTGTACTCTGATTCAAATGTAATGTGCTAAACACTTCCCTATATCATGGAAAAATCTCTTTGGTTTTTCCAGAGTTATATCCATATGAAATACCGTTTTTCTCAATAATTGGAAAAATACCCATCCAATACAACTGAAATTTGGAATTAAGTGACAAAGTAGTGAATAGAATATTATTTATACAAAATTTTATAAAGTAAGCTTAATTGGGAGATTAAAAGAAATTACGAGGTCTTGGATTTAACTGAACTAATCAAAAACTTCAATACGGGAAAAACTCGAATCAAAAAAGAGATTTGCTGCAAATTTTTTGTTATTCCCAGAGCCAGTCAAAGAATAGTAATTTACGTAACAAGTCCGGAAAATAGGGTTTTTTTGGACGAATAGACAAAATTCTAGGACGAGCGTAAGCGAGTCCTGGAAGTCTGTGAGTCCAAAAAAACCATTTTCGGGCGTGTTGCGTACAATATTTTTTCGGCAACCATGTAAAATAACACTATCGCTGCTGCTTTCCATATTTTATTGCGATTGCGATCAAAAAACATGCAAATTTTTGACAACTAATTTCATATGAACTGTCAGCCGTTATCTCGGTTGCTATGGATTCTATGATTCTTTTCCGGCCTAGTCCGGGAAGTACGTACTTTCCGGACTAGGCCGGGAAATGCTACTTTCTCAGAGAAAAAGCGTCCGGGAAGTGAGCACTTCCCGGACGGTTGCCGAAAAATGCAATTACAAGATGAAATCTGTCAAATTCATGACAAGATAAAACATTAATTTATTAATACGAATTCATATTTCAATAAAATTTTAATTTTGCGCTTTTAAGATTTGTTCCAGTTTTTATGCAGGCTTGTAAATAAATTACTATGTTATGTTTTTTTATCAATTTTTTCTATTTTGTTGAATACTGATGTCAACAGGCAAATATGCTTTCTTGTTGGAAAATTATTTCTGGAGCTCGTTCAATTTCTTTCAAGCTATAATCATTGGATAATATATGATAGCATATATTAAACCCTACAAACATACATTTATTGTTCTTATATTTATATGCACTTTCATTTCCTCAAGTCAATTGTTCTACTGCCATTGGATCACCGGCAAAAGGTTCTTCTAATTTTATTCTTTAAAAAATTTACAGCAACTGCTAAATGAATGAATAATGATTTCCAAATCGGAATAACTTATCAGAATGGTTTTCAGGGACATTAAAAATCATTAATTGTCATGTTTTTGTATTTCCATCGAAAAATGATTGAAAGGAGTATATTGGATAAACCTCATATTCTACGCATAAAAAAATAAATCAAATCTTATGAGCAATCTGATAAAAATTCCGCTATTATAAATAAATTCTTATTTACATTGTAAATATTCACTAAATATGTATGGAGTTCAAAATTACAAAAAAAATAACTGATGTTTAAAAAACAACACTTCAAACAAGGAAGACTTGAATCTATTTGGTTTTTAGTTTATTTCTTAATGTCTTATTTGTATTCTGGTCAACTTCAGGCAGGTCTGATTCATCTTGATTTTTCTTATCTGAAAATGGGTGAATTACTGAATGTTGTAAATTTTATATGGGCCACTTACTTTTTTTTGATTTTTCCTTCTTTGATTTAGATTTAGGAGCAGGAATGTATGCACTGTTTTCCTTAGATCTAGAGATTTCATCAGAGATCAAATTGAATATGAGATATCTAAAAAAAAAGGAATTTGAGAATTTTCTATGCAACATATTTTTATTTTACTACTTTATGACTATATTTACTTTGATCCTCAATACTCACAATTGTAAAAGGAGAATTCCTCCAAGAATCGAGAGACGAACTGGTGCAACATTATAGTAACCTTCCTGAATATTCAGTTCTTTCTGTTCGGATAGTGCCAATCCGTACCAAAGTGTGAAAACAGATATAATAATAGATCCCAATCTAGCAGTGAATCTCAATGCTGTAGATACAAGGGTACTTGCTGGAAAAAATGAGAGTTGGTTTTAATTCAATTTTATGATACAAAAATTAATTATATTTGAAAATATAATTTTTACTAACCTTTGGTGAGTTTTTCATCTTTGTCCACAGTCTGCACTAGTTGTGATATATGGAAAATAAGTTCGGAAGTATGATGAAGTACTAGGAGACAAACTAATAAACGATTGAAACTGAAAATAAATATAAGAAATCAATTCAGTCAGAATCAAGGAAATAAAAAAGCTGTAGTTTACTTTTGAACCCGATTCAATTCAATATTAGTTCAAAGGGTTTGTATATCATTTATATATTACAAGCTGCAAATTGTCCCTTTTGACCTAGAAACTTAAATTATCTGCAATATCCAAATAGACTGTCCATAAATATGCCCATTGGATATTTTGTTTTATAATTAGTTTCAAAATTTTGCATTTACATGTAAAATAATAATTTAAACCAGAACCATACAAAATGTAGTAGAATATCGCAGAAAAAAAATGGATATTTTGACATATATCCCAAAGTTGAAATTTTGTGTGCAGATATAAAAATAACAATTTCAAGCAGAATATCGAAAAACTCCCAATATGTCTGTAATAACAGATCCAACTAAATAAAATTTAATTTGGGTGTGTAAAATAATCACATGAATGTTCATTCCAAATTTCAATTGTATTGTATCATCAGAGCCATAGAATTTTATTTACAACAATCGAGCATGCCAAAGTCACGGCTGAGATGCAGTTTTCAAATGTTTTTCATTTCGAATCTAAAAAGTCAATTACTATTAGAGATTTTTTAATATTCAGCTTTGAAATGATACTTATCAACATTTATGAACTAATAAGTTTTGATGATTTGTTCATCGACATTTAATGAACGAATTCTAAACAAATTCAATGAACATTGAATATTTTCTTCATTACCTCATAAAATATGGGATTGAGATTAGAACTAATCCAGCCAAACTAGACAATGCCTTCCCAAGATATTCTTCTTTCTTCACTCTCTGGAAGTAAAGTTCTGGCAATTCATGTAAGCTGTAAGAGAGTTGAACGATAAAGTAGAGTTTTGTGAAGAAAATCATGGGTGCAGGATATTCGCTCCATAATCTTGAAATTTCAGGTAGGTAACGCTCTCTCATGATGATATCTAACCCCCATATCACTGACAACAAGTAGAACACAACAAGTTGTCCACTATTATTGAAGACCGCTAACTTTGACTTTGAAAGATGCAACTTCTTTGATATTTTCTGTAAAGAATATTTATGAACATATGTTTATTCAAAAGCTACAATAAATTATAGTATTTTGTGGAAAGATATATGATCTGATGTATTGTGCATTTGATATATGATCTGATACTGTTTGTGGTTGAGGTTCATAAGAATTAAAAATATCTACTCACATCCAATAAATATTCCTGGAATATAGCATGAACAACAACTGCAATCAAGCTATAAAAGAAAATAGCTGCCCAATCTTTAATACCTGGAGCATACAATAGAACATCTTCTACAGTTTCGGGATAAGTTGTATTATGTTGGAGAGCAACGAAAATGGAAGCAAATGGTGCGGTAGCCTAAAAAAAACATCAAAATTCATAATAGAGGACACTCTTTATGTAATTGAAAAATTACAATTAGAAAAACACAAAGTATGGAAACATATGTGTCTAATAAATCTTCATTAACAATCGAATTTGAAGGTATTTTTTGATAATTTTCGTGAGAGTAATCATTAGTCATATGTGAAACATTTTTATATACCTTTATCATAATTCCAACAACAAATACCATAGCCACACATGACACAATATCTGCGTGATTTTGTATGATGAATTCATGACTTAAAATTGGGGGATTTTTACTAGTTTTTCGCAGTCCCTTCACCATTTTTCAAGCAATTGTCAAGATTTTATCTAATGAGAATTATAAAATTCTATCTGTGGATCAATTTTTGGTGTGCGACAGGTTCACCACATATCAGTCATTACTATTAGCAGGTCAACTTAAAAAGAAAGGATCACAACGAATGCATTACCACTACCACTTTCGTCCTAACAATCTTCCACATCCACGTACCTGACGTCTACATCTACAATATGTTGACACCTGATGACGTTAGCAGAAAATGTCAAACTTTTTATTGTTTTATTAACTGCAATCACAGATGTAAATTAATGTATGATTTGATATATATATATATATATATATAGAAATAATGAAACTGTGGTATACAGAGTGTTTCTGAAAGATGCGGAAAAATGCTTAAACATGTTTAAAAAGGTATCAGAATAAAAAAATTTCCATAGAGATTGCTCCTAGCTTAAAAATAATTTTTTAAAGGGAAAAATCGATGAAACAAATTTAAAAAAAATCATTTCTCAAAAATTCAACATGAAATTGAAAACATGTGTCCTGCTATGATGATATTGAATACACTATTTTTTCCGAAAAGATCCATCCCTCATAGTTTCGAACTAATGAATTCTCAATATAATAATCATCATATTCATATGCACCCATCCTAAGGTGACTGGTGAGCGCCGAGGGAGTATAAATGTACGAACTTTTGTATTTGAATCCACCGTGAATCCATCTTTATTATTCATTTTGTTTTAACCGCTCCTTTCAATACTTTCAGGGTATTTTTGGGCGTTCGTCACAATGTCTGATTTTCGAATTTTGAGCCGTGAAATGGTCTCAAACGATAAAGTCAAACTCCTCCTTATAAGTCAGTTTATATTCAAGGGAAGATGTGGTGATAAATGATAATATTATTAAGTATATAATGTGTTTGAATTTGTTGCTTCCATCCTATCTTGAGATATATCTATTAATTCGTGTATTAGGTGTTCATAGTCATTCCTTTCAATCTATAGGTCTATCTCATTGGAGACCTTCCTCGAGGAAGGTAAATGGTAATAGCATAGTATAAGGAAAGGAAATTATTACGCTCAAATAGTAAAATACATCAGGATATTTACTTGTGTTTTGTGGACTTTGAGAAGGCCTTTGATAAAGTCCAACATGAAAAACTTATAAAAATAATTACTTGGTTATCATCCATTGTTATTTAATAAATAAGAAAATATTGGGAATATTGGACACAATTTTATTCTATTGTTTAATTTGTAACAACGCCGACGTTTCGAAACAGTTCGTTTCTTTTTCAAGGCTAGTTACGACAAACAATATTGTACGTTTATTAAAATCATAAAGACAATTTTCAAGGAATCGAAATTCTTTCACACCTCAGATAATCAACATCCATCAACTTAATGGATGCTGATGTTGATTATCTGAGGTGTGAAAGAATTTCGATTCCTTGAAAATTGTCTTTATGATTTTAATAAACGTACAATATTGTTTGTCGTAACTAGCCTATTCTCACTCAATCTATAACAAAACAAAATCAATCGAATATTCTTCAAATACATGCAATTGCAAAATCGATATTCCGCAAAATGGAGTTTATTTCATTCATAAATCCTGAAATAACCTAGAGATATCATTTCATGACGACTGGACGTGATTAGTGATTTTATGATAACTTAAACTTGTAGCATTGTACTTGTATATCACAAATACACGCCACTGGCGTATATGCTTGAAAATTCAGAGCATTCAGCGATTCAGCATAGACCTCTAATAATGTTATTATAGATCTATGGTTTTAGTTCACAAACCACGAAGGTTATGTCAAGATTTTGAAGGAATTTTGAATAACGATAACTCAGCTGTTTGATGTTTTCATTGGTATTTTTCCGATGAGTATTCAGTGATAACTAATCTTTGAGTTTTTCAAATAAAATGATTATTGCACTCAATTTAATATTATATTGATTGGAATGACCATCAGTTTGTTGTTCGAACTAATAAATGAATTGTTTCCATTAAAACATCAGTTGTTATCAATTTCATTTGAATAATAATACCTCATGTCGTTACCCCATGGAGTGGATTAGATTACTAAAATGATATAAATACCAAAAAATTGTAATTCTTGTAGATCAGTCATGAAAGCTCTTAAATATTATATATTAGTTCCCATTCTATTGGGCTCTTCCTTTTCTGAAGAATTGGGTAGAGGTATCTTATACCCACAAGTGTCCGAAACAAGGGAGAAAGTATCTTTAGATGGTCTTTGGAATTTTATACCAGCTAATATTTCTCAACCATTGGAAGGATATTTGGAACATTGGTATAGTCGTAGATTTGCAGACCTTAATACCACAATACAGTTAATGCCAATACCTTCAAGTTATAATGATATAACAACAGATTGGACTTTAAGAGATCATGTGGGGATAGTATGGTATGAAAATTTTTTTTATGTACCAATTACTTGGTCTAATGCCAAAAAGGTTTGGTTGAGATTTGGATCAGTTTCATATGCTGCTGAAGTCTGGATTAACGGTATCAAAGTTGTATCCCATCAAATTGGTCATTTACCTTTTCAAGTGGATATTACCAATGCTGTACATTTTGGTAAAGAAAATAAATTAACAGTTTCTTGTGACAACACATTATTAGACGATACTATACCTCAAGGAAAACTCGTGAAACTAACTAGTGGAAGAATGGCACAGACTTATACATTTGATTTTTTCAACTATGCTGGTATTGATAGATCAGTGTTTTTATATTCTACACCTGAAACATACATCGATGACATCACAGTTATCACCAAAAGTATAGATGATGAAGTAGCTGTTATCAGTTTCAATATTGTCTTTTTCAATAATTCTGATACTAATTTGGATTGTCAAGTTCAACTTTATGATAAACTTGGGAACCCAGTAACTAATAAAACATGCAATACAGGTAATACAATCATATATCACTTGGATCAAAAAATTTAAGACAACTATCCACTCATAACTGAATATTTTTGCATGCAATACAGGTAATACAATCATATATCACTTGGATCACAAAATTCAAGACAACTATCCACTCATAACTGAATATTTTTGCATTTGATATTCATTTTTCATACATCTTTGGTTTTTTCAATAACTATAGGAATTTTTCACGAGTCGAATGCTGATTAAAAATGAAAAAAAAACAGCTTGCATGAGTACATCATAGCCTGATTTAAGGAATATTATTATAATTACAAAGTGATAAGAGTTTAGGCAGTGCATATAAACTCAAAAAAAAAAATACAATCTTAAGATATGTAAGAAAATGAATAGTAGAATAGTAGAAATATGTGTATTATTAAAACAACAATTTGGAACTTTATATTGTTCGATTCAATACAATAGAAGTTTGAATTTCTAAATAATTTCAGTACCATATTCGAGGAAAAAATTATTAGCCCCTTCAAAATTGCACAATTGCTTTGGTAGAATTATCTATTGTGCTCTTCGACTTTTGTTTTAAAAAATCATTTTCTGGGAATAAAAGAATGGTAATCCTCTAAAATTGTGAAATTTGCTCGGTTATTATTTTTATTCATTCTGAATTTCTTGGATTCGATTCGGATGGATTTTCAAATTTTGAAGAAAACATTTCCTTCAAACCATGCATGCATTTCTTTCATATGTCGAATAAGAAATATTTCAAAGGTGTACCTGATTTTATAGGAGATGGAGAATTATCTGTGAAAAATCCAAATCTATGGTGGCCTTACCTTATGCATGAAGATCCTGGCTATCAATATACTTTCGAAGTAAAACTTACTGATGAAAGGGATACTCTACTGGATGTTTACAGGCTCAAAATTGGAATAAGAAAATTGGAATGGACTTCTACATCTTTCACAATTAATGGTGAACCAATTTACCTTCGTGGCTTTGGTAAACATGAAGATTCAGATATAAGAGGAAAAGGTTTAGATCTACCTCTAATAGTACGTGATTATAACTTGATCAAATGGATTGGTGCAAATGCCTTTAGAACATCTCATTATCCTTATGCAGAAGAAATAATGGATCTTGCAGATTCAATGGGAATAATGGTAATTGACGAATGTCCTGGAGTTAATGTTGAAGGTTTCAGTGAAAGTTTACTAGAAACTCATAAAAAATCTTTAACTGAATTAATTAGAAGAGATAAAAATAGGCCAAGTGTAATTTTATGGTCTGCGGCAAATGAACCTAGAACTCAACAGCATGCTGCGAAAGCTTACTTTGAAGCAGTTATAAAACATATAAGAGAATTGGATAATACAAGACCTGTAACAATTGTTGAAAGTCAAGGATGCACAGTCACTCAATCTTCTTCTTTCGTCGATATTATAAGTTTCAATCGGTACAATGGTTGGTACTCTAACGAAGGAAATATCGATGTCATTGCTGCAGCAGTAATGAATGAAGCATCTTGTTGGCATAACAATTTTAAAAAACCCGTAATCCTACAGGAATATGGTGGGGATACTCTGGAAGGTTTGCATTTTTTACCTGACTACATCTGGTCCGAAGAATATCAAGTAGATTTGATGTCCAAACATTTCGAGGCATTCGATCTCATGAGAGAACAAGGATATTTCATTGGGGAGTTCATATGGAACTTTGCCGATTTTAAAACTGCACAAACATATACAAGAGTCGGTGGTAATAAAAAAGGGATATTTACTAGGAATAGGCAGCCTAAGGCTAGTGCTCATTTCTTGAGAAGGAGGTACTGGGGTTTAGCTAAAATTCTTCGCAACGCCACATTACCATCCGATCTGAATACTTATGTAATTTCAACGAAGGGAAAGAGGCACGAGGAGTTATAGACAGCCTAGGTATTTTCCTGATTCATACTGCCTAAAGAATATATACAATTAATGATAATCATAATTTATTCAATCAATATTTATAATTCTTGGATTAAAATTTACATGTCTCTATCATTATATTGTTATAATGTAAAGTAACCTTTTTTTCTTGAAAACAATAACATTGCTCTGAAAGGGATTGGAGAATAGTTTTTATAAGAGTTATGAGTGATACTTTTTAATAAAATCACTTCATATTTGTTGTTTGTGTAAATACAGAAAACGTGATATTAATCACTCAAAAATTTGGGAACAAACAATTATAACCTGAAAAAGGTATGAGTGTAATGGTGGATTTATGCACCGTACCTAAGAACTAAG
This sequence comes from Harmonia axyridis, assembly GCF_914767665.1. NCBI lineage: Eukaryota > Metazoa > Arthropoda > Insecta > Coleoptera > Coccinellidae > Harmonia > Harmonia axyridis. Next base: position 54,229,316 of record NC_059502.1, on the reverse strand, counting down.
AACTAAACCTAAGAATTCAGTGGCGTTTATGCACTATCTTGTTAGTTCTTAGTTAAGGCATGCGCACATGCTTGAACTCCTTTCTATTTGTTCTATACTTTGATGTTTGACATTGATATTTATATATTTCTATGCGGCGCACATGCACTTCTATATTTTACCTGAGCCCTTAGTTCTTAGTCAACAGTTGGCATGCTAGTGTTAGTTCTTAGGAAACGTGCATAAACTCCCTCATTGATTTGTTAGCGTTCAATTCTTAGTTCTAAGTTCTTAGGTTTAGTCCTAGTTCTTAGGACTGGTGCATAAATCCATCATAACAACTTAAAATTCAATATTTTTTCCCATCCACTTGAAAAAATTTGTGGTATTTGAACACATTCAGTAACTAAATAACTCGACTGAAACACAAGCATGATCCAAACAATAGTTAACAAATCAACATCACTACTTGGAACTCCCTTATTGGGGAAAATCTCTCTTTCTTCTTCTTTGTAAAATTAAATCTCCAAATATGCATTGTTAAAAAGTTATTTATAAACACTCAATCATTATGCTCGAATTCAGTTTGAAGAATCATAAATCAAACTAAGATCAATCGAACAAATCCATTTCATCATAGTTGATCATTTCTCTGTTATCTCTATGATTTCCTTTTTGTGAATGGCTTGAAGCTGTAAATAGAAAGAATTGTTAAGAAAATTGAAATCTCATGAGGAACGGAAATAAAAACTGACCTAATGTTGCCCAAGCTGCAGATGATGGTGCATCAGTGGTAGGGCCAATTTGAGGTTGTCTTCTTGCCAAGGATACGTTGAGTTGAATTTCAGATACTATACTGCCATCCATCTGAAATTAGAGTTTTAAGTTTACTTACGTCATTTGCCTATTCTTGTGTGCTTAGCTGTATCTCAAATTTTTTGCTTTTGTAGTTTTCTATTATTATTATTACGAACTACACTACTAGTAACGAAAAAACCCTAAAGCAAAAAATTTCAGATACGGCATTGTCGCTAAGCAAGGCGTCTATTGCTAGTTGAGGTATGTTTCAATATAATTATACTCACTTCTGCTATTGCTCGTGATGCAGATTCCACTCTATCAAAAGTAATAAACCCACGACTGAAAATAAAATGAAAAATTTAACTGATGAAAATAACTGATACAAAAATATACTTATGGTAATCTTGTAGAATAGGTATATGACCTTGAGACTTGCTCCGTCAAAATAGCAGTTACTTTGCCATATCCAAAAATTAATCAGGTATTTGAAATATAGTAAAAAATAGTTCACCAATTCTCGCCTTTGGTATTAATACATAAAATAGGTTACCTATATCTCTGAATATTTATTTTGATTCTGAATATGACTGTTAATGCTAGGAAAAAATTCATCCTTTCAAACACTGAAAGCTATAATGGATATAGATTATATATATGTATAAAAATTCATCTTAGCAGCCAAGATGTTTATTTGTATATATAATTTTCTGAACTGAATGAAATCATGTATCTTTTTAGTAAATTAGACAGAACGCTTGTTAGCAGAAGTGAAGGTTTTCTTTGCTTAGTTCTTTCCTTCGCAACCTACACGAACTAATTGAGTAGAATATTCAAGTGAATTTTCTGAAATAAATGTTTCCTTTTGAGAAGTTTATTGAAAACTAGGAGTTCCGAATTGAATGGTAGTATACAGGGTGTTTCCTAAACATGCGGCAAAAATTCAGGGGGTTGTTCCTTGGACTATTTTAAGCATGTTTTGTCCTTGGATGATTTTTGAAAAACCTCTTTGTTTCGAAGATACAGGCCGAACAACATTTTTCATATTTTTAAAATTAATAATAGTTTAAATAAAAATACGTACCGCACTGTGTTTACTAAGTAGGTACAATTTATTTTTAAATTTGTTTAACAACATTCCAATTACTAAAAACGGCCAGTTTTTTGACTAAAAATTGATAAGTGCAGATGGTAAAGGAATACAGATTAAACACGGTTTTCATTTGAATTCGTTTTGTGATGTATTAGCAATTTTTAGTCAAAAAACTGGCCGTTTTTAGTAATTGGAATGTTGTTAAACAAATTTAAAAATAAATTGTACCTACTTAGTGAACACAGTGCGGTAGGCATTTTTATTTAAACTATTATTAATTTTAAAAATATGAAAAATGTTGTTCGCCCTGTATCTTCGAAACAAAGAGGTTTTTCAAAAATCATCCAAGGACAAAACATGCTTAAAATAGTCCAAGGAACAACCCCCTGAATTTTTGCCGCATGTTTAGGAAACACCCTGTATATCATCATCACACAGCCCTCTACTTGACTTAAGGCTCCCCTATTACTAACTAATAAATGAATGCTTTTTTCAATCTGGCAACGTAGCTGCCAATTTAACATAGAAAACTGGATGTTTTTGAGGATCTCAAGGTGATGTACCTATCGTACATGATTTTCATACTTTTTTTCAATTTCCATTGAAATATTCACAATATTGCCGAATGTAGAAAAATGCTTCTTCAAAAACTCTTCAGTTATTTTGTATCCAGTTACATAGATGGTATTTCCCTGTCTAGGTTTGTCTGTCTTTTCTCTTAATTTTTCCGTTAACCCTCTTTCTTCACGATCTCTGGCATTTGCAAATGACTCATATAAATTTTTGAGCCGGGGTGGTTTATTCTCTGGATTGTCAGGACCATCTTCCATTTGAACTGCTGAAAATGGTTGGTAACCACTGACTTTATCATTCAAGAGTTTTCTTTCTAATCCTCTAGGTCTCTTGAATCCTAAAATATTAAGGAAATTTAAAAATAAGGTAAATGCGTACTTCTTCTTCTTGATAGTGCCAATCCGTTATCGGATAGATAGAATTAATTTTATTAATTAACTAATTAAGTTTTAAACTATTTAAATTCGAACCTTGTTCCGGTTGTTTGGGTTGTTTTTGAATAGCTTGAATAGCACCAGACTTAAGTAATTTTTTTGCAACTTCTCTAGCATCTCTGGCTTCTGCTGGTCTCTTAGGAATAAGAGGTTTTTCAGGTTCAGGTTTCGGAGCTTTCAAAGCTTGGAGAGCCTTTTTCTAAAATCATTAATTTAAGGTAAGTTATACAACTAGTAACTAGGACGTTTTGTTTACTTTTTTCTTTAATTTTTGATACTTAGCTTGAAGCATCAATTCTTCTTCTGTGAAATTCGCAGGAAAATGTAAATACACCATTTTCAATCAGACAACTGTTATAAACACTTAAATAAAGCCTTGTTTCTGAGGTTCTAATCTAATGTTTTTGTTGATATTGTACATAACCTAATAATCCTGACGTTTTCCCATAGACATAATATGGATATTAGGTCTATGCGTCTTCCCAAAGAGAAATGAACAAGTTATGGCTGAAACCACAGAACAATTCTCTTTTTCAATAAAGGTTTGGCCTCGTAACTCCTCGTACTCCTAATTCGAATTCCGATGGTCTGGAATTCAAGCCTTCGGAGTTCGGACTGGAAAAGTAATTTTCCGATTTCGGGGATTAGGAAATTCAAAACAACACTCAAAAATTCAACCGCAATTAAATTTTTTCGGTTCAATACACTACATACTGGTTACTTGAAAAAGAATATAATTTTTATTCATATTTAATGAAATATGATATAAATGATCAAATATCCAGCGGAGACAACCCTACCCGGTCATTATGACACAAATTGGATAGTTCAAGGTGATAGGTCAAGAGGAAAAGATTGAATGTTAATTTAAAATAATTGATAATTTTCTGTTAGTGATAAGAGTTTCAACATTTTTTATTCTATTCGTACTCTTAGACCAGCCTACTTTTCGAGTTTTCGTAATTAATTATTATGTCTACAGCTGGAAAGGTTGATAAAATAATCCATTATAAAAAAATTCCTGTAAAAAATTGATTCTAGGTTATTACCTGCAAAGCCGCAGTAGCGTGGGGCCCTAATGAGGATCTAAAGATAGAAACTATTCAAGTAGCGCCTCCTGCGGACCATGAAGTCAGAATAAAAATCTGTTATACAGCAGTATGTCATACTGATGCTTACACGTTAAGCGGTCAAGATCCTGAAGGATTATTTCCTGTTGTTTTGGGTCATGAGGGGTCTGGAATAGTTGAGAGTATAGGAGGGGGAGTTACCAATGTTGCAGTTGGTAAGGATTACCTGTATAACTATCTAAAAAAAATAGTATATGACAAGAAACCAAATGAAAAATTTGGTTTCATATTAATTTTCTAATTTTTTCCGCATTTCCTTCACTCCTGCATATTATGAAATCAATGCATACTCTTATATAGGGTCATTATTTATATTTATCATTTTCTTATTCAGTTTGATTCTATCGAGGATTGAAAATCGTTTTCATTTTTGTTTATCCGTTTTTTATACTAACTCTCAGTTAATAATCTTTAGTTTTGTAGGATGACATCTCATTGCTTCTGAGAGGTCTCACAGAGTCGGGATTGTAAAACAAAACAAAAAGATGCAGGAAAGTTAAGAAGACTGTGTTGTAGCTCTATAGACTTTAAAAATAATAACAAACAAAGAGGACTGATTGCTAAGAATATATCAGGAAAAATGTCTAGGAAATATGAGTTCCTAAACACTTTTTTATATACAGAATGTATACAGTTTTTTGTAGTGCGTAACTAGTATTTTATGAAAAATGAAGAAAATTTATTTCATCAAAGAAAGTTTTTTTGATAGTTTGCAATAATTTGTATCTCCTATATTTAGCTCAATACCTTGAGAAATGAGGATGCTCTGAGAAAAACACTATTCATTCACCTTATTTTGATGATGAAGCAGTTGTGAATCCATATTCATTCAACTTTTTTTCTTAAAATCACCCAAATAAAATAATCCTTTAAAATAACATATTCTTGTAATGGCTTCTCTTTCATTCTTTTAATATTCAATATCTTTCCCTGATCATTGTAATCGACTATTTAAACTTGTCATTCTAGGTGATCATGTAATACCATTATATGTTCCTCAATGTGGAGAATGTAAATTTTGCAAATCACCAAAAACCAATTTATGCCAAAAAGTTCGCACAACTCAAGGTCAAGGGGTTATGCCAAATGGAACTTCAAGATTTACCTGTAACGGTAAAAATTTATATCATTTTATGGGATGTTCTACTTTTTCTGAATACACTGTGGTAGCTGATGTATCTGTGACAAAGGTATGCTACTGTTAATCGAATAACTATTTGATCAAAAGATTGTCGAGTATTATCGACTAAATATCTCGAATTTTGGAGGATTTAAAAATTCTGCCTATTGGTTTTAATTAAACAATTTTTCAGATTGATGTCTCTGCACCGCTTGAGAAAGTTTGTTTGCTGGGTTGTGGAGTGCCAACTGGTTATGGAGCTGCATTGAACACTGCTAAGGTTGAGAAAAACTCTACTTGTGCAGTTTGGGGATTGGGTGCTGTTGGTTTGGCCGTAGGTTTAGGATGTAAAGCAGCCGGAGCTTCCAAAATTATTGGAATTGATATAAATGCAAGGAAATTTGAAAAAGGTATGCTTAAACAATTCTATATGGAACATTCAGATTATTGAGATTTATTTCAGCTAAGGATTTCGGTTTTACTGATTTTATAAACCCTAAAGACTTCGAGAAACCAATTGAGCAAGTTCTGATAGAAATGACTGATGGTGGTTTAGATTATACTTTTGAATGTATCGGGAATACTGCTACAATGAGAGCAGCCTTAGAATCGTGTCACAAAGGATGGGGCGTTTCCACAATTGTAGGTGTAGCTGGTGCTGGTCAGGAAATTAGCACAAGACCATTTCAGTTAGTTACTGGTAGAACATGGAAGGGAACAGCTTTTGGAGGTACAAAATATTTCCAGACCTCAAGGTCTAAAAGAAAAAGAAAATATTCCCTTTTTTCTTCGAAAGACTGAGAATTGTGTAGTCTATTGAGGGAGTTCCTAATTTTTTTGATACAATCGAGCTACCTCTAAAACATATTGGAACGCATCAGACATTTAGTCCAGTCATTAGGTAGTTTTACCTGTGAAGTTTTGAAAATGGTGATTTTATAGATTTCGATGTGGTCTTTGAGAATTTCAACTTTGCTGTTTTTTAATATTGTGTATAACTGTTTTTATCGTGAAATGAGCGAGAAAGGAGATATTACCAAAAAATTGATATTGGTCACCATTTTTTCAAGATGGCGGCAAAGATACAAGGTGGCCGAGTTGAAATTCGAAAAGAGTACATCGAAATCACCAATTTTCAAAAATTTCGGTCAACGTTTCAGGTAAAACTATCAATACTTAGTTCCTCCCTGATTTTACCAATTAGTTAAATGGTTGCTTCCTTAGTATTCTAAACAAATAAAGGGTATTTTTTTTAGAGCTATAGAACTTTAAATTGCAATAAAACAACGATGGATTATTCGATTGACATGAATTTTATTTATCCGCAAGATAATCTTGTGGCATTACATTTTAAATATGATTTCTTGCATATGACCGCCACGGCTGGCTCGGATGTAGTCCAATCTGGACGTCCAATTTTCGATGACTTTTTCCAACATTTGTGGCCGTATATCGGCAAGAACACGGCGAATGTTGTCTTCCAAATGGTCAAGGGTTTGTGGCTTATCCGCATATACCAATGACTTTACATAGCCCCACAGAAAGTAGTCTAGCGGTGTTAAATCACAAGATCTTGGAGGCCAATTCACAGGTCCAAAACGTGAAATTAGGCGGTCACCAAACATGTCTTTCAATAAATCGATTGTGGCACGAGCTGTGTGACATGTTGCGCCGTCTTGTTGGAACCACATCTCCTGGACATCATGGTTGTTCAATTCAGGAATGAAAAAGTTAGTAATCATGGCTCTATACCGATCACCATTGACTGTAACGTTCTGGCCATCATCGTTTTTGAAGAAGTACGGACCAATGATTCCACCAGCCCATAAAGCGCACCAAACAGTCAGTTTTTCATTGTAACGGTGTTTCGACATACACTTGAGGATTAGCTTCACTCCAAATGCGGCAGTTTTGATGGTTGACGTAGCCATTCAACCAGAAGTGCGCTTCATCGCTAATGGACGTAGTGCGCGATACGTATTCCGCACAGAACCACTATTTTCGAAATAAAATTGCACAATTGCAAGCGTGTTCAGGCGTGAGTCTATTCATGATGAATTGCCAAACCAAACTGAGAATAAATCACTTGACAGCTGTTAAATCGGTGGCCATCTTGAACAGTTATGCCAACTTAAAGTTATATACCTCGATAAAAAACACCCTATAGTACTCATAAGATGTACTGTATTTAGTATATGTACTCCCCATTTTTTTTTTAAATTTAGGCTGGAAAAGTCGTGAAAGCGTTCCTCGGCTGGTTGAGGAGTATTTATCCAAGAAATTAATTCTGGACGAGTTCATCTCACATAAGTTGAGTTTCACAGAAATAAACGAAGCTTTCCATCTCATGCATAAGGGAGAAAGGTGAAGTAATTGTATTATTCTATAAATAGTTATTTAATAATTTTTTTTTTCAGCATTCGCTCTGTTTTGAAAGTAAGTGAAAATTGATGGACTTTGTAACATGTAAGAAATAAATACACTTGGTTCTTCAGGGTTTTTTTTTCAACAAATGTAATATCAAAAAATTTTATAAAGAAAATAAAAATCATTTCAAATTTGAACGTTTGCTTAATTTAATATTTTTGAAGCAATCACTTGACAGAGAGTGGTATTTTTGATTCTGCATATTTTATTGAGGAAATCTTGATCATTTCCTAAATGTTTCAATGATCGGTTGGTCATCATGGAATTTATAATATTTAATCCTTCTGTTTCTTTTAAATTTTCTGGGAAATGAGCCATCAAACTGACTAAGGACTGAGTTATAGCTATTTCATTTTCTTCGTTATTTAAAGGTAGGATTCTAGTCTGGAAGAATATAAAATCTCAATAGAGAAATTAAAAACATCTAGTTGGGAAATTTTATACCTTCAAAATAAATCCGTACTGATGCACAAGATATCTCAAAGCTTCTAGGTATATAGAGAAATTTGTTGACCCTTCTTGGTTTCTACTGAAATCAGTAAGTAGAATGATCGTGTCTTTCAGTATATGGATGAGTTCGATTAAACCAATTTTCTGAGATACTTCAGACCATATTGCCATCCATTCATCTTGGACACATGCAGGCAAAATCTAAAATGAATTCCTATTTCAATTCTCCAGTATTTACTTTTATGCAAAATACAATATCATTCACAAAAGGTTAGTTCTGAACAACCAAATGGAATCCAATTCTGAAAATTGACATGAGGTGGTTTTGGCACTTGAATTTTTGAATAAAATATTTTCATTATTATGCAACATCCGATTATACCAGAAGTTGGACATCTTCTTCTTATTTCGAATGGAACATCCTATATATTTTTTGAGATTTTTATTGCAAAAAAGTATACAATAGTTTTGAACAAACGAATTTCATGTGAATGATTAATGGAATGGGTACGTTAAAACGCTGTTCAGAAGAAAAACCCAGACTGGAATACAGTCATCTATGACAATTCGTAAAAAATTGTTCGTACAAAACTTTTGTATTTATTTGCCATATAACACGAATTTGTAATAAAAAATACAAAAGTTTACCCCCGTACCTTCGCAAAGGGGAATTAAATGGAAGAAGTTCTAGTACAAGTGGATTTGCCCCACAAAACCTTTTATTCGCAACATTTTTCCATAAGATGTTTCCTTTTCGAGATTTTTGACTGATTCATTTTGAAAGAATCACCCGGGTATAATCTCACAAATGTGACAAAAAAAAATCCTATTGAAATTGATGATTTGAACTTGAAAATTACATAATATTTAATGAACATACACTGCGCAAAAGAATTAACGCACATTATGGAAATCTCAAATTTATTCTACAACTGAAGGTGTTCTCAATGATAATTATTTTTATCAGAATTATGCATGCATATGTTATCCACTTTCAACGTTTTTCTTCAATACAGATGTTTTTTCCCAGCAGGAATAAAAAAAGATGAGATTATCGGATTTTGAATGTATTGGCTCCATTCTGAAATCAGTTGTTCTCGATCAAATCTAGTGGTCAATAGTTTTTCTTTCGTTTGATTTTCTACACTCGATCGCTATGCAACGCGAAACACGCAATTTGACCCAAGAGGAATGTGCCCCAGCGGTAGTTTTGCGAGAAGAAGGGTGGATATCCACAAGAATTGCAGAAAGGTTTCGAGTTTCCCATACAAGTGTGTCCAGAATGTTGCAGCGATTCAGGGATGAATGTCCGAAGACCAGGACAGGGTAGACCACGGGTAACAACTGCCATTCAAGAACGTTACTTGAGAGTTTCTTTGTTGAGACAACGGTTTACAACCGCTCGCCTCCTTCAAAATCAGCTTGAGCAAACTCATGGGGTGCAAATTAGCACTCAGACAATAAGAAATCGCCTCAGAGAATATGATTTAAGGCCTCGTGTCGCGGCAAGAGGCCCAGCTCTTACCCCAGCCCATCGAAGGGCGCGTTTGGATTTTGCGAGAGAGCATATCCATTGGGAAGAGGCTGATTGGGAAAGAGTTCTCTTCACAGATGAGTCTAGATTCTGCCTCTACCATTGTGATCGACGTTCCCTTGTATACAGACGTCCACATGAAAGATATGCTCAGTGCACTCTTTCCCAATCAGCCTCTTTCCAATGGATATGCTCTCTCGCAAAATCCAAACAGGCCCTTCGATGGGCTGGGGTAAGAGCTGGGCCTCTTGCCGCGACACGAGGCCTTAAATCATATTCTCTGAGGTGATTTCTTACTGTCTGAGTGCTAATTTGCACCCCATGAGTTTGCTCAAGCTGATTTTGAAGGAGGCGAGCGGTTGCAAACCGTTGTCTCAACGAAGAAACTCTCTAGTAACGTTCTTGAATGGCAGTTGTTACCCGTGGTCTACCCTGTCCTGGTCTTCGGACATTCATACCTGCCTCCCTGAATCGCTGCAACATTCTGGATACACTTGTATGGGAAACTCGAAACCTTTCTGCAATTCTTGTGGATATCCACCCTTCTTCTCGCAAAACTACCGCTGGGGCACATTCCTCTTGGGTCAAATTGCGTGTTTCGCGTTGCATAGCGATCGAGTGTAGAAAATCAAACGAAAGAAAAACTATTGACCACTAGATTTGATCGAGAACAACTGATTTCAGAATGGAGCCAATACATTCAAAATCCGATAATCTCATCTTTTTTTATTCCTGCTGGGAAAAAACATCTGTATTGAAGAAAAACGTTGAAAGTGGATAACATATGCATGCATAATTCTGATAAAAATAATTATCATTGAGAACACCTTCAGTTGTAGAATAAATTTGAGATTTCCATAATGTGCGTTAATTCTTTTGCGCAGTGTATTTCATGTCAATTTTCAAAACTAAATTTCATTCAGAAAGGTCCAAATATTAATATTTTCTGAATGACCTTGTACGTCTACTTTTATTGTCTAGAATAGAAAGAACTGCAACATAAATTAGTATTTTGTTTGAAAATTAATTGATATACAGCTGAATCATTGTAATATGTTGCAAATTCTTTCATGATTTCAACGATTTGTTTTCACATAATTTTGTAACTCCACTAAACTAACATCAAGTAAAATAAAGTTACCTTAACGAAAGCACAAATGACAGTTGTTCTATGATCAGTACTGATATCACCCAGCATATACTGGAAAAATGTTTTAGTCTCTATGGAGTTGCATAAATAATGTTTATAGTAGGTGAGCATTTTGTCTTCCTCAGAATTCTGTGTAAAAAACAAAGAATCTGAAAAAAATTTCAATTGTAGGTAAGACTATCACTCAATATATTGATGAAGGCTTTCAGGGCCGAACTGTTCAACAGAATTAGAACATTTCGAGCTTTCAACTATGATCTAGTAGGTTTTTCGGAAAAGATGTCATACAAAAAGCTCTAAAGAAGCCTCTCAAATGGCTTTGATATATCCTGATGAAATCTTCATCGTCTGGTATCAGTTCAACATGGAAATTGAAAGAGATGGCGCTTTGACTTTTATTTGCGTTTTGGTAACAAGAAACCCGGAGAGAAGATTAGGAAACAAAGTAGACAAAAAACCTACCCACACAGACAGATAACTGCAAAAGCATTCTTATTACCTTTCACAACAAAAACGAAGAGTGATCAAGACACTTGTATAGAGCTCAAGGTATTCAGTTGGTATTTTAGTCAAAATACCTTCAGGAGTATAGGATCACGATGATTCTTAAAAGAGATTGAGAGGATTAAGGTGAAGACCTTGAAAACAAGAACATAGAGCCCCGAAAATTATATCCAAGGAGAAAGCGAAAATTTCTTTAAAGGTATATTATCGCATGCCCGGATATAATAGAGCTAAAAAGCGGTTATATCGTCTAGAGGGGGTATAACGCGTTTTCTTTACGTGACGACGTATCTGTTTACTAATACTGCAAGCCACGTTACGCAAGCGTTAATACAGCTTTTTAGATGTATTATATTCGGGCATGCGTGCTAGTATCTAGATTCAAAAAGAAAATTTTATGCGTGGCCAGTTCCATAAATGTACCAAGATCTATAGATCAGTCTAATCAATAGACTTTGGGAACGTAAGAGGTTGTATCGTCTGGCTGTGTTTCCCTAATCCATCTTGTTTCATCTCATTTGGCAATTGGCATCAGGGAGCTATCCCCTGAGGATCTATTGTATATCTTATTAATTACCGATAAAGTTTATTTCGAACTGAAACATGGAAGAACTACTCACGTTCATGAAATAAATAAGTCACTCCATGATGTGGGGCTGCACCATTCGTTGTACCCACAACTCAAGGCCTACTCCAAAATTTCATAAATACTTAATAAATCAGGAAGATTACAGCAACCACTACTTATGACTTTCAACATACAATTGATGGAGCATCCAAAGTTTCTGACTATTTCAAAGATTTCTAATTTTTTAAATCAATTATCAAAAAAAAATGTTAACAGAATAATACTTAAAATAAGAAAAAACATACCAATTTGCTGGTTGAGAGATGTTTTATCCAATATCAAATGGACCACTTCCTGAATGACACTCTGTATGGCCGTATTGTGATTTTGAAACGATGTTCTTCTCTGTAAAATTCCTAGAAGGATTTCAAAAAATTTCTTTGTGCCATCACCCAATGAAATCCTCAACTCTAGATTCTGTGAAATTATAAGAATGAATGGAAGACTTTTAAGGCAAAATAGCAACTTACATTGAGTATTGATAGCAAATACTTCATCTCTTGATTTTTCTCACATTTATAATATTCTTCTAGGAGAGGACATATAATTTTACTAGAAAATACTTCGAACGTAATTAAATTTATATCATACAATATTTGAATTAATTTCGTGTACGAGTGGCTAGTTTCTAAGCTAGGTGGAGTTTTTGTCATAATTCTCTTCAAATTGTTCAGACAGATATCATGTATTTTCCAAATATCTTTCAGCTTTTTAAAGCAACTGTGCAATGAAGAAATATAAAATTCACTTTTGATGCATTCTGTGAGTATAAAATGCACAGCAAAATCAGGATTTGCAAGAATGAATAGTAACAATTCAAGATTGTTTTCTTCAGTAACCAACTCAGAATCTTTCAGCTTATTGAACCATAAGACTAGTTCTTGATGGTTATCATGCAAAATAACGAAACCATTTTTGTAAAAATGTCTTATTACAACAACAATTAACTGTTCCAAACTCAACAAAGATGCACATTTCAGTGCTAATTTTTTTGGTTCTTCATCTTTAACACTAGCTGATTGATTTAAGATTCTGCTGACATCCTCTTCATCACATAATTGACCCCATTTATAAACACATTCAATAGCTTTTTTGTTGGAATAAAATGGAGAAAACAAAAGAGCTTGAAACCACTTTTTTTGGTTCTCATCAGCTCTATTTACCATCAAAACGATTTTATCTAAATCAGCCGTATGTATTAGTTCTTTTATATCTTTAGGTTTGGCCGCAAATGGCTTCAAAGACTGAACTAAATCTGCCGCAGGTTTAAAGTTTCCATATTTTACATTTATTGAATACGCACTTTCTGCTAGATAAGATTGTAAACTTTGACCATCAGGCAGATCAACCTATAATGAAAAAACTTCCTTATAGATAGAAATATAACGAAAATCAATCAATAAAAAAATTTTTAATTGGAACATAAATCTCAATATCCAGCATTAGTTGTATGCTTTGACCATCTCAGAATCTGTTTATTGATTGTTTACTCCAAACAGTAAAATGCAACTTCTAACTAGTAAAATTTCTTACCTCTGCCCAATATATAAACATGTCTAAGGATACAGCCCTTACAATTGAAGTTGTTGAATCTATTAGTTTGATTATGAATATACCTTCCAGCATGTTATTTTTATGACAGAAAAAAAGCAAATCAAATAATTTTTCCAATACAAGTCCTGCTCTTTTATATACTAAATTTTTTTTTAATTTAGTTGCATCATTTGCTGATATTCTAGTTAAGAAGAAAAAAAAATCTGGAACATTCCTCAGTAACATATCCATGCAATCTGAATGCTGAAATATAAATATGTAACATTGGAAAGTATTCACTGTATATATGTATACATACTTTCATTTCTTGATTATTCATATATAAAGTGGCTATTGTAGACAAAATCAGGTGAACATCTGTTAATAATTGAGATGATTCCACTTTATCCAAAATAGGTACAAATTCAGGGAATATTTCGCAAGAGTACTGCAGAGGAAGTTTTTTTAGAGCTGTACAATAATGTTCTATCATTTTCATATTGGTAATTACTTTAGTAACCACATACTTTGAAATTCTGGGAATATTATATGTGAAATATTTATATTCTTCCATATCAATTGGCTTAGAGAACTCACAGTTAACTAACAGTAATAACGCAAGCTCTTCAAAGTAATTCTTGAATTCAGAATTAGGCAAGTCTTTTTCCAAATATTTCTTGTCATTTAGAAACGTTCTCAGAGATTCATGAATATAAGAAATTGCATTTTCACCTGAAACTACGATAACAGAAAGAGGTCTTCAATTATTTTAGATATACCTGCGAATCCTTTATATATTATTTTGGACATATCCCCATACTTAGCTTTGGCGCTTAGCAAAATACCGTTTACAGAGAGAATATCCGGTCTTATGTTTGTCATTATATCGGTTTCATTCATTTTGATATTCTGGTAATAAAACTGTACAATATAAAAAAAGCAGGATTTCTCCCGGTGCCTCTATCCGGTTTAGAAAAATTTAAAGAATGTGTATGTTTACTATTCTATCTAGTAATCTGTGATTCTATTTCAGTATCTTTCAAGGTTAAGTTAACATATATTCTGTGGAAAAAAACCGAATCAATCAGAATATTCTATGGTACGGTGGATGCATAGAAATATAAAATAATTATTGGGTGGATGTAAGATGTCTAAAAACCTGGTGAATGGACTGATTAGATTTTGTTTTGTCAAATTGAGAATATTAGTTATGCTTCTGATTGGCTAGGCTCGGGTTTTAATTAATGTATCCTGTCAAAATCAAAGGATAAAAGATCGAAATGAAAAGTATGACATTGCGGCGCCGCCACGAAATAAAACTAATATTTTCAATTTGGTCGAAAGTCATTCCATTCAAAAATTGACGAGTGTATACACCATGTTTTTATACATCTTAGGTGGATGCTATCAACATGAAATTTCGAGTAAAGGTCGATTCATATCTTAGAGTTAAGATGTCTAAAAACCAGGTGTATGAACTGATTTGCTTTTGTTTTGCCAATTTTCAGAATATTAGTTAAGCTTCGTTATGTCAACTGTAGGTAGCGCTATCAACAAGTTAAGATTCTTGTTATTTATTATTTAATATTTGAATTCATTCCAGCAAACGTTTCGTGTTTTGTTTCACGACTTTGCACGATCATACTCGGTTACACGTCGCTTTTGATTGGTCAGTATCGGGTTTTAATTAATGTATCCAATCAAAAACAACAGAAAAAAAGATCGAAATGACAAGTATGACATTGCGGCGCCGCCACGAACTAAAAATAATATTTTCAATTTTGTCGAATGTCATTGCATTCAAAATTTGACGAGTGCATTCACCATCTTTTTAGACATCTTACCTAGAGTATAGATAGAAGGAATGGAGAGTCAACATTTGTGCTCGATCCCGAATACAAAAGAGATGGATGTTCGAGGCTCGGACCAGAATGTTTGTATCATCAGCATTCAACATATATTACAGGTTGACAGTTTTACGTTGGTAGGTATTTAGATAAGAACAGAACAGAACAGAACAGAACAGAACAGAACAGAACAGAACAGAACAGAACAGAACCGAACAGAACAGAACAGAACCGAACAGAACTGAACAGAACCGAACCGAACCGAACCGAACCGAACCGAACAGAACATAAAATAGCAGAACAGAATAGAACAGAATATATATTTATTTTCAAAAATTATTGCGATATCCTAAAATAAAATGAAAAAAGTCAAAATTAAAATAAAAAAAAAATTAATTACTATATCAGATAATCTTCCCAGAAAATTCCAAATTCTGGATCTCCTTTGGCAGTTCATTAAATAACTTTATACCTAGATAATGCGTGTTCTTTTCTCGCAAAGTTCATTTGTTCATTATGGTGCAAAGTTTACTCTTCAGTTGTGCAATATGAGGAAACCAAAGCAATCGTCCATTTCAACACCAAGAAACTTTACTTCATTGCTTCCTTCAATTATTTGGTCTTTGTAATATAATATATCAGGTGGAATCCAGTGCGTTCATTCGGTAGTGAAAAATATACAATCCGTTTTTTGCATATTCATTACAAGCCTATTATCAATGCACCTCTCCTCCATTCTAGCCATAACAGACTCTAATATTTATTTATTTATTTATTTATTTAATCTATATACAATGTTCTACAGGTTTAAACCCAACTACAGAACAAGGAACATATGAAAAATAAAGAATACACTAATATTACATATTCTGAGAAAAAAAAAAACGATAACAAAAATGCTCAGTCAGTCAAAATAATGTGATCTGATATTTAAAATGGAACAATTAAAAATATCCAAGTGAGAACTTAAAGTATTACAGGCATCACACAAATTATAAAGTGGTGAATACTTCAATGTATTCGTTCGAGGTGTCGGCATATAAAATGTATTTCTAACTCTAGAGGCTGGTCTTGGAATAGCAAAATTTAGTTTTTCGAGAATGCAAGGATCTTTAATGACACCGTTTATTAGTTTGTGAGTAAATACAACTGAATGACATTCTCGTCGACATTTCAAACTACTCATGCAGTGTCTGCTCAAAAGCAGGTTCTGAGGAAAACCGATAGGCGGGTAGACACCATCTGCTCTATATGAAAAAAGTTTTAGACAACGCCGCTGCACAGACTCAACTCTCTCAATATGGACCTGGTAGCAAGGAGACCATATTATAGACGCGTATTCTAATTTTGATCTGACAAATGCATAATAAAGGGTCTTTAATGTGACTGTGTCAGAGAAATCGCGAGAGATTCGCGCTATGAGACCGTACATCCCATTCGCAGCAGACAAGGTAGCATCTATGTGTGGCACAAACGAAAGTCTGGAATCAAAATTCACTCCTAAATCAGTTAACACCGATGGACGCTGCAGAACTTTGGAAGCTATTGTGTAATCAAAACGAATAGTATTTTTATTTTGCGTAAATGACATAACATTACACTTCTCAGCGTTCAAAGGTAACCTGTTCCTTCTACACCACTCTTCAACGCGTTGTAAATTAGAGGCGAGTCGCAAGCAGTCCGATACATTGCTTACCTCCAGGTATATTTTGAAATCATCAGCAAATAACAAACAGTCGACATCAACTACCTCCGCCAAATCATTAATAAATATTATGAAAAGGAGTGGCCCAAGGTTACTTCCTTGAGGGACTCCAGAAGTACTGGAGAACACTGTAGACCTGACTCCCTTAAACTCGACATATTGCTGCCTATTGGACAAGTAAGACTTGAAAAGACCAATGAGAGCCGAGGAAAGGCCAAATTGAGACAACTTCCTCAACAATATTCCATGGTCAAGCAGATCAAAAGCCTTTGAAAAATCAGTGTATAATATATCTACTTGGGATTTTCTCTCAATGACCTCGGAAATAAACTGGGTTACGTTGAAGAGGTTGGTAACTGTCGAATGACCTTTAACAAAACCATGCTGAAATGGAGTTATTAGATTGCAAACATGGGAATATAATCTATTGTAAAGGAGAACTTCAAAAATCTTACTGCAATTACAGATTATCGATATTGGTCGGAAATTGGAAATATCAAATTTATTTCCCTTCTTATAAATTGGGCGTACTTTGGAAAGCTTCCAGCAATCAGGAATCGTGCCAGTTCTCAAACAAATATTGAACAAAATAGTAAGTGGACTAGCTAAAACATATGCACAATCTCTAAAAACCAATGATGGGATACTATCGGGACCCATAGTCATTGTGGGTTTCATCCTCTTCAACGCCACGAGGACCTCACTCTCCTCGAAACAAGTAATATTTAGATTAATTACATTAGTATTATCAGTCACTTCAATGCTAGCTGTACTGGTAGAGTATGATTTCGCGAAAAAATCGGCAAAGCTATTGAGAATGTCTAATGGATTATTGAGTAACTGCCCACCATAAAACATTTGGTTAGAAACAAGAGTTGAACCTTTTTTGCTATTGATAAATGACCAGAATTTTTTAGGGTTTTCTTTAATATTTTGTTCAGCTCTTTTCACAAAAGTTTTGTAGGCCTTATCCACATCCGATTTGATTTTCGCTCTCAAACGGATAAATTCCTCGCGAGCAATGACATTGTTATTTCTTTTAAATTTATGCCAATACTTAGCCTTCAAGCGAATCAACCGAATGATCTCTCTATTGAACCAGGGAGGATATATGCGCTTGTTCTCGTAAGATCGAAGAGGCACACTACGATCGAAGACGCTATGAATTGTATCATTAAAAAAAGCACAAGCCTCCTCGGCACTGTCAATGATCCCGAGAGGGCTCCAATCTATACCTCCAACAAGATCATACATGAGGAAAAAATTTGCCTTACTGAAATCATACTGACGTTCATAAGAGGCGACAAAATTAGTTTTTAAATTATGGGCAATATTAGGCGAACAACTCACCCCCAAAGCGGGATGATGCTTATCCTCAACCACTAACGGATCAAGAGACCTCTCAACAAGGCACCTACTACCACTAAAAATAACCAAATCCAGTACTCTACCATAATCATTAAAAACAAAGTTATGTTGTGATAAACTGCCGATCTCCAAAAATTCCCGAAGACAAATTTCAGGTGTGCTACGTTGTACAGTAGTGTTATTGATATCCGCAAAACATAGAGGAATGTTGAAGTCACCAACAATGAGAAAATTCACATTATAAGTTAAGCGTATGGTCTCAAGAACTTCGAAGAGTGAGCGAAATCGGTCAATGGTCAAAGAAGGTGGCAAGTAAACATTCATCACATATAGAGAGGTCGAGTCCGTGATGATTTTGATCATGATTATATCGAGCACTGATAGACCGCAAGAAAAAAACTGACTCAAATCTATCTCCATTGATTCAAATGTCTTATCAACCGCAATGAGAACTCCACCACCTCTAGAGCAATTACATGCGATAAAATTTCTGTCAGAACGATATACCTCATAATGGCTAGGAAATAACTCATCATTCTTAATTGTGTTGTCTAACCAAGTTTCTGTTAAAGCAACTATTGGATATTGACTGATAGATATGGAATTGAAAAACCTTGATGTCTTAGATCTCAAGCCTCGGGTGTTCTGATAATAGATGTTCAAAGTTTTACTAGTGCTGTGTTTAATATTTGAGGCACTGTCAGAAAGGTTACAATCAGTGAAGTCACCCGAATGCTATGCTGGACCCAATAAATCATCCCTAAACTTTTTCAAAACCGCTTTATATGAGGTACATTTTTCTTTTTCCCAAACTGCATGATTCACTGAAACTACTGAATCAGATGCGCTAACCAACTTGACACAGTTAGTACATTTACGCTCTGAAGATTTACAATCTTTAAGTTCATGCATTTGGGCACAAAGTGGACAAGTTACAGGCTTTTTACATCCCTTTGAAGAATGGTGATATCCGTTACAGTTATAACAGCGAAGTATATCTATAGCATCAAAAACGCGGCAACTGTCATAACCGACAAACAAATTACCTGCTTTCATTAATCTATCATAGCAAATTCTATCAACCTGAATAACAGCCTGATAAATGTTAGGACTTTTTTTAGTAGGAAAAATTTTGACAATCTTACAAGTATATGATCCACAAAAAGTTTCCGGATTACATTTCAGAACTAAATCGAGTAAAACATCACCAGAATATTCCTCTGACAGCCCCACCACTCGAAGTCGTGGTTCCACTCCAGCAAATTCTTTAATTTTGTACGAGTTCGCCATTTTTTCTTCCACCAGTTTCTTCAGCTTATCATTTTCCTCCCCAGATCTGCAGCCCACAAGGATTCCACCATCTTTCAAATGCTTCACTCTCGCCAAGTGGAAATCATGTTCAGCAGGATTAATATTTCGCATCAAGTCCGATTTAGTTTGTGACACAGCTTGATTTTCATTCTTCGGCTTAATGACAACCGCAGGCTTAGTCTTATTCTTGACAATATCAGCATACGGAGTTGGTGTTATTTCAACAATAGGCTCTTGGAGCCTCCTCACGAAGTTGGTTTTTAACGAAGTTATATGATTTTCAATTTTGCATAATGCGGCATCGACTTTCGATTCTAGAAAGTTACCGATTTCAGATTGCCTGATAGAAACGCACGATTTCACACAATCTTTACACCTCCAGAATAAACCAGGAACAGCATTTATTGCGGCTAGTATATCTAGCGTCTTGGATACACATGCGGCATGAATACAGTTTTTGCATGATTCACAAGTTATCACCGATTTAGATCGACCGATAGCAGTCGAACATTCGATACAATTAACCATTTTTAATCATATTAGTAGCGAATGAATTAATAGAAAATGAAAAGACAGTCCTTATATATCCACCGATCACTACAGTTATAACTCCGATAAACTCTAATTCAATAAACCTCGCAAATAAACACCCCAAAAACTAGGTAGTCCACTCTCTCATATGTCTCGCGAATAAATATAAGTGTCGAGGAAAATATGTTCGTGGCTCGGACCAGAATGTTTGTATCATCAGCATTCAACATATATTACAGGTTGACAGTTTTACGTTGGTAGGTATTTAGAACCGAACAGAACAGAACAGAACAGAACAGAACAGAACAGAACAGAACAGAACAGAACCGAACAGAACAGAACAGAACAGAACAGAACAGAACAGAACAGAACAGAACAGAACAGAACAGAACAGAACCGAACAGAACAGAACAGAACAGAACAGAACAGCGCAAAGCAGAACAGAACAGAACAGAATATATATTTATTTTCAATAATTATTGCGATATCCTAAAATAAAAATGAAAAAAGTCAAAATTACAATAAAAAAAATTAATTACTATATCAGATAATCTTTCCAGTAAATTCCAAATTCTGGATCTCCTTTGGCAGTTCATTAAATAATTTTATACCTACATAATGCGTGTTCTTTTCTCGCAAAGTAGAGGAATGAAGTGGATATATATAAGAGTTCATTTGTCGGTTATTATTACTGTTTTTGCATTCCTCAAAATAATGGTTTTGTTTTCGGAAAAAGAGAAGAAGTCTGTAAATGTAAAGGCCATATATTGTCCATTTCAACACCAAGAAACTTTACTCATTGCTTCCTTCAATTATTTGGTCTTTGTAATATATCAGGTGGAATCCAGTGCGTTCATTCGGTAGTGAAAAATATACAATCCGTTTTTTGCATATTCATTACAAGCCTATTATCAATGCACTTCTCCTCCATTCTAGCCATAACAGACTCTAATATAAGTGTCGAGGAAAATATATTACAGGTTGACAGTTTTACGTTGGTAGGTATTTAGAACCGAACAGAACCGAACAGAACAGAACAGAACAGAACTGAAAAAAAGTCAAAATTACAATAAAAAAAAAATGAATTACTATATCAGATAATCTTTCCAGAAAATTCCAAATTCTGGATCTCCTTTGGCAGTTCATTAAATAACTTCATACCTACATAATGCGTGTTCTTTTCTCGCAAAGTTCATTTGTTCATTATGGTGCAAAGTTTACTCTTCAGTTGCGCAATATGAGGAAACCAAAGCAATTGTCCATTTCAACACCAAGAAACTTTACTTCATTGCTTCCTTCAATTATTTGGTCTTTGTAATATAATATATCAGGTGGAATCCAGTGCGTTCATTCGGTAGTGAAAAATATACAATACAGAACAGAGCAGAACAGAACAGAATATAATAGAATATATATTTATTATCAATAATTATTGCGATATCCTAAAATAAAAATGAAAAAAGTCAAAATTACAATAAAAAAAATTGTGTGTGTTAGTTCAAAAATTGCAGTTTCTATCATATGCCATAACTTGAGTAAAAACTCAATGGTTTATAAGTTAATATTATTCTTATGAAAAAAATGGTGACAACGAGAACACATTTATTAGAATATCTCTGCAAAAAAGTTTTTTTTAGAAAAAAAAACATTTAATTTTCGATTCTGCCAGTATTAAGTATAAGACTGTTTTCGGTTTGAACCAAAAACGTACAAGATATTTATCAGAAGATCATGAACTTGGACAAGTGAAATTCATCAAAATTCAACCTATATTTTTTATTCTTTCAGTCAATTCCACGAATAAAAATAGGGGGGATCACGCAAATTTCTAACTGAGTGGAAGTGAAAGACTTTCCTACCTACTTTTTGACGCAAAAATGTTTTCTTAGTGAAAATACTACTCTTTGTAGTAAAATAAAGAATTTCCAAGCGCTAATTTTATTGAAATCGTATAGCTAGTTATGAAAATACAAATTGGTTCTGAAATAAAATGTTCCCTCGAGAATTGTGTCGTCTTTTTACTATAGAGCGTCGTACCATAGTATAAGGAAACCTTTCCTTTCCTTATACTATGGTCGTACGTAGGTACTTACAGTTCAGGGCGTTTTTTGTTGAAAACGGCAAATTGTCCTTTGATGAATTTAAAAATGTGATTTTAATTTTAAGTTCAAAAATAAGATTTCATATGTAATTGAAAAGATGCCCGAATGGAATATCAGAAGCTCCTTTGAAAAAAATTCAGATAAATCATGCAAAGCAGGGCGCCGAAATTTTATTTTGTAGGGGCATCAAGATGTTATTTATAAACAGAGAAATAAAATCAATATAAAATGGTGTTTTTTATTTTTCATAACAACCGACTGGAAGAAATACATAGAAAATTATTCAGTACAATGAAAATATTAAAAAAATAAGTACATTTGTCTATGAAAATATTATATTTTTCACCATATTATACCAAGTTTCTATTCTACAGTCTACGACAAATAGAGCTCAGAAAGATATGGTGAAAATGGTTACACAATTTGAGAATCTCGTATCATTCAAAAGTTTCACGAACCCTAGATAAGGGAAAATTTTCTGTTGATGGATATGAAAATTTCAGTCTCTTGAACACTATTAAAATGCAAAAAATAATTAAAAACAAGATCAAGATTACTAATATTAATTTTAAATCGCCAAGCGAAGAAATCAAGTCTTTCATATCTGTGTTTTCAGCTGTTTGTGCAGCAGCTTCACTTTGTTGATCTAAAAATGTAAGCAATTGAGAGGATAGATTTCGTTCATTATGTTCATCTTGGTTCTCTCGAATGACTTAACAATTTCTGTAGGTAAATATCAGTGTTTTCAGTCCTTCGAATTTTTTTCTCTTCCACTAAAAAATCATTTAAAATTTTGGAAATAGCACTTGATATGTTTCTGATGAAATCTTTCTGTATTTCGATCAATTCTCGGTTATCATTTCTACTCGGCTGCTTGAACGACTCGAAAAATTTGTAAAACGAGCTTAGTTTAAAACCATTCTCGAAAAAATTCTCTAGTTGATTAGTCGATTTCGAAACATTGGAGGATCCATGATAGTCCTCATTACATGATATTCCTAGAAAATTCGTCCCCCCGTAGGAACTGCCAGGATAAATGGAGATTTTTTTCTCTTCAGCCTGAACAAAAATTTGGGACAAATCGGAACAAGTGAAAGAATTACCATCTATGTTCAAAAAGGCCAATTTGGAGCAAAACTTGAACAGTGTCTTTGCATCTAAATCTGTAATCGCGTTACCGCTGATATCAATTTCTGTCAAGTTCTTCGTTGAAAAAAATGCACCAGTTTCAATATCGGCTAGATTGAGGAATTTCAAACTGACCAGGCCGTGAAAAACACCTACGTTGATCTTCACCAAATTATTGAATGAAACGTCCAAATACGATAATTTTTTCAAATTGACGAAAAGTTCGAATGGGAGGTTATCAAGTTTATTTTTCGAAATATCCAAGAATTCCAGATTTTTCAAAAGTTGGAAGGGTCGATTTTTGAGCACCTTCATTAGATTACCGCTCAAATTGAGCTTTCTCAATTTGATTGGAAATAAGGGACCGTTTAGAATTGTTATATTATTGTTGGAAAATGATAAAACATCGATATTGAAATTTGACGTGCAATTTTCCACAGTACTAATTCTATTGTGATCTAAAATGAGATTTTTCAATGAATGAAAATGGTGGCACCAGTTAGAATCCATGGATTCCAAAGAATTCCTTGAAAGGTTTAGAGTTTGAAGATATAATAATGATTCAAATTTCGAAGAAGATAATTTCTTCAGGCTGTTGTTGCTCAAGTCTATGTAGGTCAGAGACACGCATCCGCTGAATGATTCTTCTTCTATATCTTCGATATTGTTGTTGCTCAAATCTAGGAATGTCAAGTTTTGGAGTTGAGAGAATGTATCTTTGGGAATCCTGGAAATTTTATTATCTGCCAAATTCACTAGTTTGATCGTGGAAGATCCAGAAAACGCCCTGCTTTGGATGGTTTTGATTCCTGTGCTATTGAGAAAAACTCTTTCTAATTTTTCTAATAAAGAGAATGAATTTGTTCTGAGAATATCATTATTATTCCCTAAGAATGTTAGAGTACATTTTTTAGAACACAGGTTTGCTGTAGCGTGCATCTGATCCAAATTTTTGCAAGTAACATTTTCGAAACCGAAGTCAACATATCTACAATTGTATTCACAAATCCGTCGGCGATCGCTGGTTCTTTTTACTGTACACTCATCATTTTCCACACAATTTATATACTTCAGGATCACAAACATCAAAAACCATTTTGTTTGCAGACTGTTCATTATGATAGAATCACCTGAAAATAGAAATAATAAGCTGTAGAAATTGAAATGAATGACAAGATTATAAACCTCTTATTACATTATTCCTTCTCTCCGAATGCTCGAAAATGGAAGCCCGGTGAGTGGTTGCGATTTAGTTGGCACGAAATCGACAAGAGACAGATAAAAGGTTGCTTCAAGCAGTGGCGGGTTTTAGATTTCTTAAAATATCAAAATTTACCAACAGATTTCTGCCTACTAAAAACTTCATGGAAATGCGGGAAAACTACTAAAAAAGTAGTTTCATATAAATCTGGTAACAATACCCTTATTTTGTCTAAGAGCGCACAAGCTTGCAAAAAAAAAGCCTTGCAGAAATATACTGCTCCACAAGAGTTAGGGATATCGTATTCAATCGTTTTGAAGAGTATGTAATCTTCGAGAAAATCGCTGTAAAATCATTTAAAACTCAATAACAACTTGAATCGATCCAATAAAAATCAGTATGAGACATTTCGTCAATCTGGTCGCCTTTTTTCTGATGTTTGGTTCGCTTCATGAATCTTATTATTTTGAAATGGAGTCAGTTTAATAAAGGCTCCGATTTGAAACGAGTTTTCTGAAAATGCCAAGACGTAAATTAACAAACGCTGAGGCTAATAGGGCTATCGGAATACTCAGGTTGTTGTAGCGGAAAGGCTCCAAGTTAGCCAAAGTGTGATATCTCGACTTTGGAATAGGTTCAGGGAGATATGTTCCGTGTTGGAAATACCAAGGCTTGGCGGGCGACGAAAAACAACACCTGCTCAGGATCGTTTCATCACCGTTTCGGCGAGAAGAAACCCTACATCTACGTGTAGAATGTTACGGAATACTCTTCAAAATGCAGATGGGGTCCAAGTTTCCATCGAAACCATCAGAGACGTTTGAGAGAGGTGAATCTAGTTCTAGACGTCTATTGAGAGGAATTCCATTAACACGTGACCATAAGCGTCAAAGAATGGTCAAGGCAACATATCAATTGGAACGATTATTGGCGTAGTGTCCTTTTCACTGATGAATCCAGATATGGAGGATTTTCAGATTCTCGAAGAATAAGGGTATGGACAATCCCACGCATACCCCGTTATCGTCGCTATGTCCAAGAAGTCCATCCATTCCGAGGGGGTAGTGTTATGGTATGGGCCGGGATATGTTTCAACGGGCGCACAGATCTACATATTTGTCCTGGGAATATGACCGCCTCACACTATAGGGAGCATGTCATTGACAATATTGTGCCAAATTTTCACGCTGCTATTGGTGAAACTCTTCAATGTCTAAACGATAACGCTAGACAGCACCGTGCAGCCATAGTTGAGAATGCGCGCGAGGTGCTTGGTATTCCACATTTACCAATACCTCCGCACTCACCAGATTTGAATTGCATAGAACATGCATGGGATATGCTCCGAAGAGGATTAGATAATCATAAACCTACCCCAGAATACTTAAATGATTTAAGAGAGCTTCTGACCCGTTTATGAAACCAAATTCCTCAAGAAATGTTCAACCACCTCGTGTGTAGTATGCAAAGAAGATGTTATTGATGCCCGTGGAGGCCATACATTGTATTGATAGTCTTAAAATGCTTGCATTCTCTGAGAATAAAAGTTCGTTATTTTATTTGATTTTTCTTAACCACCCTATATACGCTGCAGACCTACAGGCTTAAATTAATTTTATTTCCTGCAACTTGAAATCATATTAATATGCGTTTTCATCTCAAAAATCTCATTCAAACTATATTTTTTTGTAATTTAAGGCAATATCCCCAACTCATGTGGAGCAGTTTATAAACCGCACGACTCGTGCATATCAAGCTCAAGTAATATCAAGTAGTATGATATCAAGTCAAGCAATAAATATCAATCAAGTCAAGTTCAAGTATGTAATTTGTCATGAGCTTGATTATCAAGTCAATCAAATATCAAGCTATTTGGCTTGATGAATCACTACCGCCAGCTTGGAAACTGCACCAACCAGTCAATTTTAATGTAATGATTATTCGTTCATGGCTTGAAGATGGTCTTTGCTTCATATAGAGCAAAAATTGACATATACAGGCATATACAGGAAACCCTCTCAAACATCCACAAAAATTCATAAAACTTCATGCCATTACATGGGTCATAAAATGGCTGCTTTCAACACATATATTAATAGACTACTCAATGTTCCTCTGAGTAAAGATGATTATAGTAAAGAGGTTAACACCCTGAAGTACTCAGCAGAGGAGAATGGTTACCACCCGAATGTCATCGATAAACTGATTAAGGAGAGAAGGAGGAAACAAAGAAAGATCTAACTTGTCGACTTCGGAAGCGGGTACAACTCTGAATAACAAATACTGTTGCATTCCTTTCTATGGCAGCATTTCACATAAGATTGCCAACGTAATCGGACAGATTGAGAACTCCAAAGTGTCTTTTAAATCAGATAACATCTTAGGTCAGTCATCGGACAATAAAAATAAAACAATGTGGTCGATTTGTAATGATATTAGAGGTACAGAAAGTAAAAATAAAAATAATTTTTTTAGTGAAGGTCCTGATAGTATAGCTGAAAAATATAATAAGTTCTCAGTTGATAAAATTCCCATTATGCTAAGTGATTTGGGTGATGAGGTCTTTTCTTGTAATTTACCAAACAACCCCAGGTCAATTGATTTACATCCAACTAATCCTAATGAAATAGTCGAAATAATTAATAAAATAAAGAATAAATACTGTAGTGGCGATGATGGTATACCTGTCAATATTATGAAATATTGTGCAGATGAGATAAAGGGTGTCATTTCATATATAGTCAACAATTCTCTTAAGTTTGGAATTTTTCCTAAGAACTTGAAATTAGCGTTGATAAAACCCATTTATAAAAAAGGAGATGATACTTGTTTTGAAAGTTACAGACCTATCAGTATACTGTCCAGTTTTTCCAAAATATTTGAGCATGTAATGTGTGAAAGACTGTTGATATTTATGAAGTAGTGCAATCTGTTTAATGACTCTCAGCATGGCTACTTGGAGGGTCGATCTGTTCAGACTGCATTATATCAGTTTACGGAAAGGGTTATAAGACTTCTGGAGGAGGATAAACTTGGGTTGGGTTTGTTTGTTGATCTGGCGAGTGCTTATGACTGTTTGTTCAGACCTTTTCTTTTAATAAAACTTGAAAAGCTGGGTATTAGAGGTAGTGCAAAAGACTGGATAGCTTCATATCTTTCCGAGCGTTCGCAGAGAGTGTCTATTGTTAAAAATGGCAAAGATGTAAAATCAGATATAATTGAATCAAATTATGGGTTACCTCAAGGCAGTGTTATAGGACCCATCCTATTCATAATTTTTATAATAGATATATGTGATGTTATTGAAGACATCCTAAAATTGTTAACTTCTTTTGTTGATGACACTAATTTGATGATTGGTGGAAATGATTTTGATGATATCAAGGCAAAAACACTCTCAATTTATAATGAATTAAAATCGTGGTTTACAAAGAACAAATTATTAATGAATGAAAGTAAAACATCAGCTGTGCTATTTAGCACAAGCAGATCGCAGGAAATGAGGGAAAATGTGTTGAATTTAAATGGTTGTAATGTCAATATTGAAGAGTCAATTAAATTTTTGGGGGTATATTTGGATGGTTTCCTTAAATGGTCATATCACATAGATTACCTGTCAGGGAAGCTATGTCGTGTAGGATTTGGAATCAGAACATTATCAAAGTATTTGAGTCTAAATAATTTGAAAACAGTTTATTTTGCAAATTTTGAATGCCTTTTAAGATATGGAATTATATTTTGGGGATCAAGCTCAGAGGTCAATAAATTGTTTGTGTTACAAAAAAGGGTGATGAGGTATATTTTTAAAATGACTTCAATTCAATCATGTAGGGGATTATTTAAGAGAAATAAACTGTTAAAAATTTTTGGTATTTATGTATTAGAATGTTTGCTTTTCTTTTTCAAGAACAAAGATATTTTTTCAGTTCACACAATTAAAAGTAATTACCCTTTAAGATCGCAGAACTTACATTATCCTGTACATAGGTTATCTCTATCAGAAAAGCACCCATCTTACATGTGTATTAAATTGTATAATAAACTACCTGATAGGATAAAACAGATGAATGATTTTAAGAATTTCAAGAAAAATGTCAGAGAATATTTGATTTGTTTGGAACCATATTCTCTTAATGATTATTTGAGTTAATTTTAGTATTTTTGTGAATTTTGGCAATTTGACACTATTTATTTTATGTATAGTACACTGTACAGACCTGCTATGAAATAAAGAGTATTATTATTATTATTATAATAAAGAATAACCCTATCGATAACCTAGACTAGTCAAACCTGGCGTCTACAGAAAGGAGTGCGGCGAACCAGGCTGCAATGTAGTCTATGTGGGAAGAAGTGGTAGATCCATTCGAACGAGAACAAAAGAACATCTAACTAGCGCCAGGAACTCAAACAACCATAAGTCTATCTTCGGTGTTCACGTAAGGGAAGAAGAACATAATTTTGATATGGAAGATAACACCAAACTTATTCATCACTGCGAGTTCGGCTTCAAACAAGAAATTCTGGAGGAGGTGGAGATTTTTAAACATATGAAGAACAAAGAATACAGGACACTAAATGCTATGTTAACAAACAACTTTAAAGACACGTATAAAATTTTATATTGATGCTCCTCGAGGACGCCACTGCATCGTAAGGAAATTCAACACCTGAGTCAACCTTGATTGGAAGAAGAGGAATCCGTCAACATGAACGTCAGTTTTGTTTTGTTTATGTTTTGTTTGTCATTTTATATTATTTGACTTTTCACAGTATGCCTTTTTGGCCAGTGTATTTTTGATATTTATTTATTTATATTTTTAATTTTCACTTTGTGACTTATACTTATTTTATCAATGTTTTACCATATGACTATGGAACCTTAAAATCGTAAGTTTCAGTGAGCAATTAACCAAACTGTAGAATTATGTTATCCACCTTTTTTCACCTTTTCTTTAAGTCTTTCGCTCAACTTCATATATTGTACCTATTGTACCTATTGTAACCTAATCTTTTTCAGAATCTTTGGTTTGATAATGGCGAATATGCCGAAACATGTAACCGGATGATTTAATATACAAGGTTCCAACAACAGAAGTGTTTTATAGACTTTTTCCTTCAATTTTATACTCAACACTTCAAAATGGGATTTTATGAGATTATATACATAGAGCAAAGAAAATCTTCAAGTAAATCTTCGGAGTCATTTAACCAAAAATGAGTGTCATCACTTCTTCGGTAACAATGCTCATCTTCGGCCATTTTCAAATGTAAGCCAAGATCCTTACGTAAAATTTTCCATGTATGTACAAAGGCCAAAAAGTTGAGAACGGCAACGTATTTACTTCTCGACAATATTCATAACGACGAATTCGAGATATTGGTTTTTGATATGACATGAAAATTTCAAGCTCCGTGCAAAATTTAAGCTGATCATATCATCAGAATATTGAAATTCGAGCAGAATATCGAAAAAAACCGAATATTTTGGTGATCGAGTTGACATTTTTCGTGTATATTATAAACTCACAGTAAAAAATATAGTTAGAGGGAGCATATGTCATTTCCGTAAGCAAATTTCGTCCCCAACATGAACTATCAAATTCGACATGAAGCGCGCGGAAATAAGAACATATCAGTGATACGATATTTCACTCAATTCGCGAGTTTCTACACAAAGAACGCACTTCATATGTCCCATAGTGAATCAACGTTTGATATTAACTTGAAATATATTAAAATAAATACTTAAACATCTCAGAAATTCAGAAAACAAACTTCAAGCGCGTCAAACGACGTGAAACAACCTATGACACTAGGAGAGCAAGTGTTGCTTAACCTTGGATTTCAGCAGGTAGATACAGAAAATAATAAATATTCTGCTTATTATAAATTCGACAATTAGGAAAAATATAGGATTCCAATTTGCATATTTTATCGGGAATCACTCAAATAAATATGTATATTTCATTCAATAATACGATATAGTAAAATTGTCGATTTGAAAATATATCACAGTCCGACAACGTAATCCAACAATGTTGAGGACATGTAAAAATTGGCCCCTTTATCTATGTTTATTACTCCATGAATATAAAATATAACGGATGGTTCGAGTTGAGAATGCCAAACTGTGTTGACATTTCTGTTCAGTAAGGTTTGGCAATTCATCATGAATCATTTCAAATTTTACATTTTATCGGCAGAACACCGCCCCCAAATTGTTTAAATTTATTTTGAAAAAATAAATCTCTTTGCGAAATTCATCGAGCACTTCATTCATTTTAAGATCAATATAATCGGACTAGTGAGCAAGCAATCAGTTATTGATCGTTTTTGCATTAATTTTACTCTTCTCGATTTGAATCCATCAATGAGATAAAGAAATGTGCGTACAGAAGGAATATTGCTGCTGTAGCGCGAAGTGTTAAAGAAGAAATCATATTTAAAAAATAAATGCGATGAAATAATCCACCAGATGATAATAGTAAAAAATTAATTCCAACAATATTCTCAAGCTCTTAAAAAACACCCATTAGAATAGCAAATCCAATCTTGAGTGCAAAATCGGTGTTAACAGAAAATTCAAGTAGAATATCGAGAAAAAATAAGGAAAGCACTGATGTGAAATCAGATACACGAAATTCCGTTTGCAATGTGGAATTCAAGAGGCAAGACCGATTTGAATACAATGTAATTGCACTTGGTCCATTTTGAACTCCTCACAACATGGATATATAAAAGGAAAATCAACTTCTACAGCGACATATGAGTTTGTTTGTGATGTAATAAACGCATTGGAGAACTCAAAAGTCGTGACTGCCTTACTGTTGGATCTTTCCAAGGCCTTCGATACCTTGATACACAAATATCTACTAATAAAATTGGAAATGTATGGAATAAGAGGAATAATGGTTTGAATCCTACCTAGCAAATCGTGAACAGCGAGTAATTATTAATGGAAATGGTAAAAAAACTATATCTGAAGGGACACTCTTACAACTTGGAGTGCCACAGGGCAGCATTTTGGGACCTATAATGTTCATCATCTTTATCAATGACCTACCAGACAACATAAAACTGAATCATCATACATTTATGATCAACTATGCAGATGATATAAATCTCACAATGAAAGCTGATACCTTCCCTGATATCGCGAACCTAGTACGAACAACTTTGCAAGAGGCAACAAAATGGTTTGAAATAAATAAGTTGTGCATTAACGTAGAGAAATCATGCGCTATTCTACTAAAACCCTCACATTCAGGATTTGAAACTCCATCTCACATCCATCTAAATTCTAAATGATGGCAAAATGTCCCTACAGACCTCGGGCTGCTTTTTGGGACTCACAATTGATGAAAACCTAAACTGGAGTGAACATATATCAAAGCTGTCCATCAAACTGGGATCGATATGCTATTCTTTAGGTATCCTGAAAAATTACCTAGACAGTGCATCAATGAAAATTATTTATCAAGCAACTTTTGAATCCAAGCTAAGGTATGGCGTCATGTTTTATGGAGGAGCAAGTAATATGGAACAAGTATTTAAGATGCAAAAGCGAGCAATTCGCACGATTATGAGAATGACGAATAGAGAGACATGCAGAGGAGTATTCCTGAAAAATGGATTACTTACGGCAACTGCCATACACATCCAGGAGTGTTTGATATTCCTCTTCAAGAATAAGAACAACTTTGAAACCAAAACCCCCACCACATATAACACAAGAACAGTATAATTAAAATTTCCAAAACATCGGCTCACACTAACAGAGAGAGGTCCTGAGTATAGATGTATAAAGTATTATAATAAGATGGCAAACTTCATAAAAGATTCATCAAACCTTAAGTTATTCAAAAGGCAAATCTATAAACTATTGCTGCAAATTGAACCATACACAATAGAAGAATCTTTGAATTATGATATCAAAAATGGAAACAAATATAATTAATGGGCGTTGAACCCAGAGTGACACTATTTCAATTCAGGTGGATAATGTGACATTGTAACATTGTATCTTCTTTATTTGAAATAAAGTTTGTTTATTATTATTATTATTATTACACTATTGATATGAACAAATTAAACGACAGACAATTGTAAGCCAAGAGGATATTCAAAATAAGTAAAATTTTCTGGAGATCTTTTATTCATCAAAATTGTCTATGTCGTGCATTTATTGAAATTCAAATTTTATATCTTGGAAATCCTTCGTGTACTTTCGTTATTCAACTAACGAACATAATCATGAATTTGGAAATTGGCGGTATCCGGAATATATCAAGCTATACACCGGACAAAACAGAATTTGAACACGAATTCTTTATCAGTGAAAACCCACTGTCATTTTAAATAATTTTTGTATCAGAAATAGAAAAATAAACGATCAAAATAATGAAAAATGCCAATTATTTGCTCACCTAATATATTTGTGTCGATCTTGAAAATATACTGATATCTAACTGTTGATAGAATAAAATGGAATCAAGTTGAGTTTTTCAGGAAACCGTCTGATATATTTTATCACAAAATATGATTCACTCGAATATTTATATTTCGATCACCACCACCAAAAAGAACATAGAATTTGGCCTATATTCATTCAGATTCCTC
This sequence comes from Harmonia axyridis, assembly GCF_914767665.1. NCBI lineage: Eukaryota > Metazoa > Arthropoda > Insecta > Coleoptera > Coccinellidae > Harmonia > Harmonia axyridis. The sequence goes on along the minus strand of NC_059502.1, from coordinate 54,196,148 downwards.
AGCTCATATTCAATATTGTTTGGGCGTTTGTTCGAGAGAATGCTATTTTATCTTATTACCCTGCTTACTACCTTTCAATCTGCAGCTCCGTTCGTGTGCTAATCTCAAAATTTAAAACGAAATATTCAACTCCAGACCACGTTAGAGGGAACCCAGAATAGTTACCTACTCTGGTACTCAGGATTATCTGTATCGATAACATATCTAAAAAAAATATATATGTATGTATGTACATATACATATAGTATAACGTTTTGTCTTTTAACTGGTTCTGTATATGTATCATTCATTAATTTGGGTATCTATATGCATCCTAGATACCTATACTAGATACATGTATATATATACAAGGTTAGAACTATTTATTTGTTTACTACACCCATCTACAGCCTAAGCCAATTTCAGAATAGGGAAATACAAAATTACAATAAACAATACGAAATAGTATATATGCAGATAGCTTCTTATAGAAATTGCGGCTCTAAAACAACCCCCTTTTCATATCAAAATGAATACAGCAAAAAATATCTAAAATATTCTGAACATTGCAAAAATCTTGACACATTCTGAACAGAGGCCAAAAACGAAGTACGTTAGTAAGCGGAAAAGTAAGGTAGAACGTGGTTACATTCCGAACATGCAGCCTTGGAACGTGCCAATCCAATGAGGCTAGCAAGTAAGGGCAATCAATTTGAGAACTTATAATATTATGTAGGAAAAGAATTCTCAAGTAAATCCGGCGCACTTCTAGGGAGTTCACATGAAATATATAGAATAAATATTATTGTGGTATGCCACGATTTGGATACATGCCATCAATTTTGAAACAAACGCACTTCAAAAATCGCCTCTGTATTTTCTCCAAACTATCAATGTGAACTTAATAACCAGGGCTCCACACTACACATCCATACTCCAGCTTTGACCTCACAAGTGCCGTAAAAAAGAGAAAGAGGCTTCGAGACACAAATAAATATTTGGAGTTTCTAAGTATGAAACCGAGAGTTCTGAGTCCCTCCGAAACAACTACACTCACTCACATGTAGCACAAAAGTCAGCCCTTGATCAAATAAAACTCCCAGATCTCTACATTCAGTAACTCTGTTTAAAACACTGCCTTCAATGTTATACTGAAAATGAATTTTAGATTTCTCACGACCAAAGGATATCACATTACACTTTTTTAGAGCGATAGCTTCAGGTGTTCTGGAGTTATGGACGAAAAAAGATATTTTTCAACTGATACTGTGAAAAACTAAATTGTGTCTTCTTTCGGCCATAACTCCAGAACGCCTGGAGCTATCGCTTTGCGACCTTTTGGTTTTTTCAAACAAATTTGATGGGGTTTCTGTTTCTCTTAGAACTTAAAAACACAATTTGGGTTTTCGCAGTGCATCAGTCAGGGCCCCCGCAAGGGTCATCAACGCCCGCGTGCCGAACATATTTTGGCGCCCCTTAAAGGGGGAGGTGGAGAAAAGCGCTGCTGGGTAATCGGCAAATTTTTTTTAAGGTTTTGTTGAGAATTTAGTGTAGAATGGTTAAAAATCTATCAGCAACTGTCATTGCCTTAAGAACCTTATGCTGTCAGTTGTTACATAATACATTTTTTAAATTTTTCATCATTTCATTTTAGCATTCGACTAAAAGCGCATTATGTTTTAATTTTGTTATGAAACTATAGATGTTTCAAAACTTAAGATTTATTCTTCTATAAATTATTCATAAAGGCATAAACATTGCTCTTTCTCACGAGCAGCCACTAGTTTTCCGGCTTCATCTCTATAATTTTTGAAATTATCAACTTCTTCAAATAGTTTTGGCACACTTTAATGTCAATTGCTACACTTTGCATCATTTTGCTTGAAATATTAATCTTGAATGAAGCATCATACCAAATTATTATACTACAAATAAATTTAAAAGATTGAATATCAAATCAATCCAAAAGATTGAATACTTGTTGAAAGTATCATTTTCTATTTCTAAAAGGCTATCACATATTTGAATAAAATGAAACTTTAACATCAATTCTACTTGACCATTTAGTATCACTTAGGGGTTTTAGATTTAACTGAGGATCATGCTTTTTTAAAACCTTCCAATCTTTTTGTGGATGAAGAGAAAAATATATAAAGTTCTTGTACAATATTAAAAAAGTCCAATGTTTCATTTGAAACCTTAGCAGCATTATTTTCAGTTAAATTTAAGCTGTGTGCAGCACATGGCGCAAAAAATGCCCTAGGATTAGCATCGAGTATGCGTTTTTGTGAACCAATATGTTTGTTTTATTATTATATATTCGCGCATATTTGCCCCATTATCAGACTCTTGACCTCTCCTGATTTTAATATCTAAATTTTATTTCTTTTTGTATCTGGTAGCCTAAATAATGGGTCATTCTTAAAGAATTTGTTTGTGAGTTTTGCACTCGACTAAGGTGCTCTCTCATCACAGGATCAAAAGACGAAATCATCTCAGACAGTTTTAAGAAAGTTCCCATTATCATATTCAAAAAGTATTTTAGAAAAACCTTGGAAAGGTACTTACCATTTCATAAAATTCAATTCGATCACAACAAAAAACGGTTAAACAAAACACAATTATACACAAAATACAAATTTTTTCAATTTTTAATTAGGTATTTAAGTATTTAAATTCTTGACTCTTAAACTTGGCGAAATAAAATATCTATTATTTGGATTACGCCGCCTCTCGCTGTTATAGCGCAGCAAGCAGATTTTGGTAGTTTCAGAAATTCTCCGTAACTTGTAGTATTTTTCCTACAGATGGTGTCAAAAGTGAAATTCTGTGAATCCTCTAGCTAAAGGCTATTTCATACCGATTGCGACGTTCGGAAACTTGTATAAACTGCAAGAAAGAAGTTGGAAAAAAATTGTTCAAAAAATTTGAAAGAATCTTCTTCAAAAACCTTAGTTCTTTCGGTTCTTCATTCGATCTATAAGTGGTTTTGGCGCCCCATTAGAGTGGCGCCCGCGTGCGGTGCACGCGTTGCACGCGCGGTTGCGGGGGCCCTGGCATCAGTTGAAGAATATCTTCTTTCGGTCATAACTTCAGAACGCCTGAAATTATCACTTTGCGACCTTCAGGTTTTTTCATGCAAATTGATGGAATTTCTGTTTCTGTTAAGGAAATCCTATGATTACATTTGAAATTTCGGAGTAAAATGAACAAAACAATGAACTTCTGACTTAGCGACCCCCACCGAAAACAGCAAAAACAAATTTATTATGAAAATATTTTGTCCTCAATCAACATGATATTATCTTTCAGACGAGATCCAATTTGCTCAAAAATGTTGAACCAAAATGAAGTTACAGGCATTTCAATCAGTCAGATTTCTCCCTTTCACCTACCCTTATTTGATGTCGTAAAATTGAAAGTGACAATTCAAAAAGATAGAGAATTTTCCAAGGATTACAGTGATGATATTTTTTCTCCAATTTCATATGAAACATTTTCGAGTAAAATTCATTTTTCTACTCGACGGTAGCTATTACGCCCCCTAGCGGTAAAGGTATAAACTTCAAAACAATTTCCAGTGTGTTCTCTTTATCACTTTAGTGGTAAAATTTTTTACCGCATGTCTCTAGGATGAGTGGATCCTGAGATATAGCCGCTTACCTCGCTTATTTGCCCACCCTGTACAAAAATTATCCGTGTTCAAGGCATTTCCTTTCTCAGGGGTAGATCCATAATGAAGCTATAATTTACTGAATTTTTCATTGATTTTATATCATTTTGCTTTGAATATCTTAAAAGTGGCGTGTTTTGCGCGAAATGATAAAGATCAATTTTATTTTCCAAAATGATTGAGCAGCTTGGTGAATGTTCAGATTTTTTCCTCGAGTTTAACGTTCAACATTGAAAATTTCTATAGAAAAGTCAGAATATTGGCAGAAGGGTTACAGTTCATGAACAATATCAAAAGCTTATAATATTCTTTAAATTATCAATTTACATCTATGATTATCATTTCATTAGGTTAATGGTCAAACCTTCACTATAGAATATAGATTGTCTTATAATGTCACGCTGATGCCTTTAAGTGAATTCCGTAAATGCAGAAATTTTGTTTTAATTTGATTTTCACGAAGGTAAGTGTATAAAATATTCGGAAATCCAATTAAATTAAAAACACCCTGTTTGACGTTTTCGTTTGTCAAAATTCACATTTTCATTCAATCATCAAAATTATCGTGAAAATGCACATTTTTCGTCAAATAAAGCATATAACGCACCTCGGCAAAGCAGTTTCTCCAACATTTTTGAGATGTTTTCATTCTAAAAAGCCGATCGTTCATAAACATAATTTTTTCATAGTTTTAGCAGGATTTGGCCTCACTTCTTATTATTATTTTCATGTGGTACCGAAATGGCTGAACAGAAGAAGCTTCGTTGAGAATGTCGATCCTACAGATACAGACGTTCTTAATCTAGAAAATGTCGATTTGAATAATGATTGTAAATTAAGTGAGAACGAAACAAGTGCTAAAAAGAAGTTCAATTTTATCGATAAAGTTGTGAAAAAATGTGCTCCAGGAGTGTTTCATATTTATATAACAAATACAAAAAGCAACACTAAACAAGATATTGGAGCTTCACCTTTCGTTTATGGTTCAGGATTCGTGGTAAGAAGAGATGGCTGGGCTTTAACAAATGCACACGTCGTCCTTAACAAAGATTCTTTCATTTCTTGCAAAATGTCCGATGGAACGATTTACAATGCAGAAGTTGTTGACATAGATGTGAACGTAGATGTCGCTCTTCTCAAACTGGACACAGATAAAGAGCTAACTGCTCTGCCATTGGAAGAACCTGGTGTTGTAGATGTTGGCGAGTGGGTGGTTGCTCTTGGAAGTCCGTTATGTTTGAGTAATTCAATATCTGTTGGTGTTGTGAGTTCTGTTAATAGATCAGCTAAGGAACTAGGACTGAAGAACTATTCGATGTCTTATATACAAACGGATGCTCTGATTACTTTTGGTAATTCGGGAGGCCCTTTGGTGAATATTAACGGCAAAGTTATCGGGATAAGCAGTTTGAGACTGACTTCTGGAATATCATTCGCCATCCCCATTGAATATTGTTTGAAATTTTTGAGGAATTGCAGGACTTTCAACCCCCCTAAAGGTATGCATAACTACGAAGTTGAGGGTGAAATGACCCTCTTTGGTCTTACCACCATTCCTATCACTTCGAGTTTGTTGATAGACCTCATGCAGAAGCAACTTTTAACTTTTCCAAAAAACGTGGATGAAGGTCTTCTGGTTTGGAAAGTGTTGGAGAGCAGTTTGGCTCAAGAGTACGGTCTGTCTGCTGGTGATGTCATAACGCATATCGATGGGGTTCCTGTCAAGTATGCTGCAGATCTTTATAAGACGAAAGGAAAAATGGGAAATGTTGAATTTGTAGTAATTAAAAAGTCAACACAGGAAGAAATAGTATTAAATATACCATTGAATAAACATTCGGAATAATTATTTGTAATTGTGAAAATGAGTGTAACCAGATATAAATATAAAGGGTGATTCATTAAGAATGTTCAATCTCTGAATTGTAATGTTTGAGAACTTTAAAATAATAATACAAGACAAAAATGAGGTTCGAATGAATTTTTTGTTATTATAATCTGATAGGTAGATAATTTCAAGGCATTTATTTTTTCAATATGATTTTCGACATATGGCCGCCGTGGCTACGAGTTACATAGTCCATTCAATCAGTCCAACTAGTCACTACTTTTTCCAATAAATCTGGCCGTATGGGGTCAATGGTGGCTTTAATATTGCCTTCCAACGCCTGAAGACTTAGAAACTATGTAAAGATTTTATGCGGTGTTGCCAAATTAGGAGTTTGAGCAAAGAGATCTGATCTTTTATCTTTGTTCCACTCATTGTAAAGACTTTTAATGTGGGAGACAAAACAAATCAACATTTTACAAGGAAATGTTCTGTCTCTCTGATATATATATATAGTCTAAGCTTGAAGAGCTATATGTATATGGTTTGTAGGAATAAACCAATAATTTAACCAGTGGCGGCTATTGACGGTACAATTAGAAAATTAATAATAATTATTATTATTGTAATATACATATACAGGTATCATGTTTACGGAAAGACGGCTGGAAAGAATTAAATTTGACCTCATATTCATCATCGGTGAGTAAAGCCTCATCGTTTTACACCATTTCCTATTCAAAACTCGTGAAATACAGACATTCTGACGAAATGGTATAAAATCACTGAAGTCAAGATCACTTTCTCAACTTTTTCAATGAATCAAATTTCTGCGGAATCTGACGAATAGATTCCGAAATATTGAAATTTTACAAAAGAAAAAAAAATCTCGAGAGGATCCGGCAGACTTTATTGGAAAGTGGCCTTATGTCAAATTGGCTGAATTTTTGAGTTAACTGAGATTATGTATTTTTTCGTGCCATTAACGAAATTGTTCTAAAACGTGTAAAAGTAAAGGGAAACTAATTCTGCTAATTTTTCAGCCTTAGTATGTCACATTTTAGGGTGGGCCAGCAGAATTTTAGGAGGGGGGCAAGCCCCTGATCTGAAGCTCATACCTTGTTCCTGTTATAATAATTAATATTTGGCAAAGGTGAAATATAATTTTTTTGGAATGTCAAACGGCTACGACATTAAATAAATAATACAGATCCAGGCTGCATGTTAGAAAAAAATTAAGTATAATATGATGGTTATCCAGGTTACAAATTCAAAATATCAAAGTCGATTCGATTTTTTCACGATTACAAACAATACTTCCACATTTGAGACCTAATGAAATGCTAATGCTGTATGTGGATAGGTACTTACCATTTCATAAAATTTAATTTAATCACAAAAAAAAACGGTGAAACAAACCACAATTACACAAAATACAAATCTTTCCAATTTTTAATTATCTGAGTATTTTAATTTTTTGCGTCTTAACCTTTAAACGTTTCGAAATGAAATAAATATTATTTGGATTACGACGGCTTCTGCTGTTATAGCGTAGCAAGCAGATTTTGGTAGTTTCAGAAATTCTCACCTGTAGTATTTGTCTACACATGGTGTCGTAAGCAATTTTCAGTAATTCCCCTGGCTAAAAGCTATCGTTTCGGTATTTATGATTTTTTATGTTTACCATATGCGTGTGTTAGTGATAATCGAAGAAATGGTGCCCGCCGTCCGGTGCAAGTGGTCCATAAAGAAATCCCGTACCGACAAAGGGATGATTATTTATGATTCATTTACTAGAAAAGAATCGTATAATTGCAATCTGTGGCCGAGGCTATTTTATACCGATTCGGGAACTTGCATAAATTGAAAAAAAGGAGTTTGGATGTGTAATAGATGTCTTTGCACGTTGAAAATTGTTGAAAAAATTGAAAAAAAACCTTTTCCAAAACCTCTGGTCTTCGGTTTTTCATGCGGTCTATAAGAGCGCTTCTTAAGAGTGATGCGCGGTTGCGGGGGCCCTGTTCCCAAGTGATGGAGATCAGAAATTTAGGCCAATTTGCATAAATCACCCTGCATCTCCGAAACTTACAGTCTTAGGATACAAAATAAGTTACTTTTCTGGAAAGCCGGAATGACCTTCACTCACCACTAGGCTATGGGCAGTCACTCATTTTACACCCTGCATTATAGTCCAAGTCATTTCAAACAAAATGGTCAATAGGCAAAAATTTTTCTATATACTAGTTTTGACGCTAGATGCCCCTGATAACTCTTATTAAATTTGTTCTCTATTGTTAAACAGTACAAAACCTTTGATCCTGGATAACTGGATAATCATCACTATTCTGAGTAATCATGATGTAATCAGTCATTAATATGAGATACTACTAAAAGCATTGATCTTTGGTGTTGATACATTTGGTCAATTATACAGTGTGTTCCAGTTACTTACATTTTTTATAGTTCACTTATTCGAAAATGGTTAGAAATCGCGATCTACAATCAAGAAATGTTTATGAACCCTATTTCACACCTTATTATATTCTAAATGTTCCGTACTCGTACTGAAAAATATGTTGAACATAACTTTCGCTTTATTTTAAAAGGAACACTCCGTATATTTTCTCAAGTGTGATGTTGAATAATGTGTAGAGTATATTGATAATCAATTTTTTATTGTAGATCGCTAAGGCGATTTGAAACCATTTTCGAATAATTGAACTTAAAAAATTGTAAGTAGCTGGAACACACTGTATAATTGTCCAAATGTAACAACACCAAAGAACAATGCTTTTAATAGTATTCATATCTTGATTACACAGAATAGTTATGATTATCCAGGATAACATTTTGTTTTGTTAAAAAATTGAGAACAAATGCGAGTTTTCAGGGGCCTTCAGGGTCGAAACTAGCTTATATAGTAAAACTTTTGCCTTATGAGCATTTTGTTTGGAATGACTTATGACTTGGACTATAACATATGAAATATTTAGCCAATTTGACATGAGGCCTCTTTCCTTAATGAAGTGTGCAGTATCCTTCGCTCAAAAATGAATGAGAATTGAAAAAAAATTAATTTGAGAAGAAGAAGTGACATTTTTTCCTAGAAATATTCAATGCAAAATCCATACAGACGCCACTGGTAACAATAGTTTAATAATACATTGTTTATATATCAGAAAATGTATCCCAATGCGGTGGAAACGTGTTCCAAATTCCATAGTGATATCTTCAAAATATCATTGTGTTTTTGAAAAATTGGATTTTTTCTGTGAATTTTACCACCCTTTATCTCGAAAGTTAGCACGACTTATGAATATTTTTCTTAAAATGGCTCCAAGAATAGCCCCCTTAAATATCAGCGAATCATTAAGGAATACCTACCATGTATATTGAATTATACAATGGTCATTAATTCCATTTTCATATTTTACATTTCACGAACTGAACCGTTTCAAAAATGTTGTATCGATGATATCATTAATTTGATCAATATTGCTAAGAGAAATCTGCTTTTTCTAAGACATCAATTTTTCAGTGAATACAATTCTCTGAAAAAATCTAATGAAACAAACACATTTTTTGTTGTTATCTAGAAACCATATTAAATAAAAAAAATTGTTTCCAAATTCCTAATGTTAATTTTATCTATTTGTATGCGAAATACGTGAGTTGGAATGAAAACCTTCTCAAATAAAGGTAATCACATGATATAGGTATACAATAATACCGCACATTATCATTCAATACAAGAGAATATTGTGCAAACCATCATTATGGTGAGAACGATTTTTATATCGATCTTAGTTTTTGCTCTGTGTTATGAACAAGTAATATGTCAAAGTGTTTGCCAACCATGTACACAAGCAGTTATCAATTACTGCTGTACATATGAAAATTCATGTTGTGATATAGGTAAGTTAGTGATACCATTTGGGAATAGAATATATCTAATACCTAATCTCTTGAGTGTCTCTTGTTAGTCATTAATTTCACATTGTGATATACAAGAGCAAGAGGTGTTGGTTCCAATAATTTAAAAATATTTTATGTTATTATATTTATACAGAATCATTGTATTTATGAAGAATGTTCCCTATTTGGAAGTAAAGGGTTTTCTAATAAGTGTTTTCATTGTAAAGAGGAAAGTATGTCACTAACGTTGGAAAAAGATTTTGGCGTTGTTTTTACTTATCAAAAGTACAAAAGTGATAATTGCCCAGGTAGCGGCTATTCCAAATGAAAACTATTATTGGAAAAACCTTCTCAAATCGAAATGAAAAATTCCTTGGATGATTTGAAGGAAAAAATCCTATAAACGTATATCCGCAAACGCTTTGTTTCCAAGATAAAGGGGGTGTCAATATAAAAGTTTGATTTTGATTCATTTTCTTTCTCATAGCTACTGCACAATATAATATTTACAGGTAATTTGGCGTAGATGTTCCAAATTAGAGTTTACATCATGCAATCTATTGCAAATCTACAGGGTGACATTTTTTCGTACTCGCTTTATTCCTCCAGAACTTTTTATGAACCAATGGTTCAGAAAAAAAAGTGAAAAGAAACTTTGATCTAGAAGGTAGTTTTATCGTAACTTCTACCGAAAAAATTAAAAAACATTTCTCTCCAAATTTAAGAAATATAAAATATAAGAAACATTCTGTGCTCGAAAACAAAACGTTTATGATTAGTTTATATTATTTATTATATTATTTAGTTCAGGTTATATTTATATTTTCAGAACATTTTCTACATGATTCAAATTTTTTATGAAATGAGGCTTAGGCAGTGGCTACGCCAGCTTTCACAAACAGGGGTGGCCAAGAGGGGGACGGATTTTTTTGGGGGGCCAAAGTAAAGCGAAATTAAAGTTCTGCTAATATTTTAGTCTTAGTATGTCAAATTTTAGGGGGGTCAGCATGAAAACCTGTTTAGTGGTTTCGAAGATTTCTAAGTAACGGCATACAAAACTAAAAAAATACTTTGTTATGTTTTTAACTCCTTTATTATCGCCCACTCCAATTTTGGTTTTTATTTAGAATAAAAACCTTCTGTATCTTTCGAGGAAGAAAAAAAATTAACCACCCTTGAAATTTGATTTGACAACTATCGAAACAATTGACATGAAATTTGCTGCCTACAAAAACCGATTGCTATACGGCATTGATCAAAATTCGAGACCTTGAATGCTATAATGAAACTGATTTTTATGCATAACCGAAAAATAAGGAGAACGGACAAAATCTCAACGAAGTTTGTAGTTTATTTTGAACACTTTGGCCTATTATAGCAAATATTTTTTGCATTGCAGCTAGATTCCTCGGGAACATAATTGTTCAAATGCCTCCCTCAGTTATTTCGTTTTTTGTTTCATAAGGGGTGAACAAAAATGATGAGAAGTAAGCTTAGATTAAGAAAACCCTGTGAATAAAGATTCGTTGACAGACGAGATTGTTTAGGAACACTTATATATTCCTTCCAGAACTTTTTCTTGTTTTATTCAGGGATTGCGGTGAATGTAACTTCTATGGTAACGTTGTTCAACGAGAAATGAATGTTTTTAATCGAAAAGCTCTTGTCAATTTCATTTGATACACTGAATCAAAAGAGTAGTTACTCAAATTCAATGAAAAAGTAAATTGTATTGATGAATATAGAACGATAGTTCTACAACCGATGAACAGTAACATTTTTACAATAGAAGTCGTTTTTTATATTGATGAATGGTTTTCATTGAATCCTGGAAAAAGTTCCATTTTTGATAAATTGTTCTTTATCACAATGTTCGGTTCATTATTCGATCTGTTGCACTTAGTATCAATAATATATTGAAAAATCAAAATTCCACAATCGTAATATTGATGAACAGAGATTTATAATATCAATAAACATATAAATATAATATTAAATAATGAAATTTCATCATATTAATGAAAAAGGTACATTGAACAATGGATTCAAGTTGATGATTGCCAATCTTCAATACAACGAACGATTTTTTTTCAATGTACTGAAACCATTCCGAGTGCTGTTATTCTCTCAAAATTGAGATATCGCAATAAATAAAAAGAGGAAATATTCAGAAAAGAACGCCTGAAAGCCATGGGAATGATTCAGAAACAAGGAAATTGGGTGCCGCACGAGTTGAAGCCAAGAGAGGTTGAACGGCGTTTGTTTGCTTGTGAACAGCTGCTTTCAAGGTAAAGACAGAAGGGATTTCTGCATCGTATTGTGACTGGAGACGAAAAATGGGTTCATTACGATAATCCCAAGCGCAGAAAATCATATCCCAGCCATGCTCAGTAGTAGGTGGGACCAGCTCGGCATAGTGTATTATGAGTTGTTAAAACCGACTGAAACGATAACAGGCGATCGTTATTGAACGCAATTAATACGTTTGAGCCAAGCATTGAAAGACAAACAGCCGCAATACAACGAAAGACATGGTAAAGTGATTTTACAGCATGACAATGATTGACCCCATGTTGCGAAAGTAGTCAATACATATTTGGAAACGTTGGAATGAGAAATCCTACCCCACCCGCCGTATTCTCTAGACGTTGCTCCCTCGGACTATTACTTGTTTCGATCACACACGGCTTGGCCGACCAGCACTTCCGGTCTCACGAAGAAGTAAAAAATTGGATCGATTCGTGTATCGCTCCATATGATGACCAGTTTTTTCAATGTGGGATTCGTACGCTGCCCAAAAGATGGGAGAAAGTAGTGGCTAGTGATGGACAATACTTTGAATCATAAATGTATAACCAGTTTTTTACAATAAAGCCTCGAATGATGGAAAAAAACGGAGGAATCAAAGCTGTACGCCTATGTATTGTGATGAGGTACGAATATTCGCATTTGCCGCGACGGTTTGTGGGAGCCTCTAACTTCAAGGGGATATTCGGACCTTGCTCCTACCCGAGAATTTTTGCATATCTAGGACATTCCGTTCGATAGATATAGTGTATACACGGTAGCGGCCGACCGGTCGTACGATCATAATTGACCATATTCACCGTCGCCATATTGTTGTGCGACAGTACCAACTACCCAGTGTTCCCAACGGAGAAATATTGACTTTACTAGAAAAATTCCACAATATAAAGTTTATAAGTGTGGTTTATGTGTAAATCCCGAAGTACTTTTTCTGGCTACTACGCCAGATAGGCTTATTTTGGACAATATTTCGCAAAAATTTCACCTTTTGGAAATAAAAACATTAATGAGAGGTGGTTTTATGAACAAATAAACTGTGGTCGAGTGTATAAATGAAGGCTTCGCTCCATTTTTGGAAATAGTCAGTGGAAGAATAATCTCTGTGTCTGATAGTATTTTTGATATTAGCGGTATTTTTCTAGTAAACTCAATATTTCTCCGTTGGGAACACTGGGTAGTTGGTATTGTCGCACAACAATATGGCGACGGTGAATATGGTCAATTGATTTCAACCTCGAATTCTTCATCAGTGAGTCGGACCCTAAAATTTAAATCCATTATTCGTTCAAAATAACATGATTATAAAATTATAGTGTAGTCTTCCCCTGATACAAGCGCACAAAATGGAGTAATAATGTAGGTATTTCTTTTTTACAGCTGTAGAATCTGGTGCAAGGTTTTGTCCATTGTTGTCCGAAAGTCAGTCAAGAGAAGTTTGCCAGAAGAATGGGAACAAATGCAACAGCAGATCTGACTGCCCAAATCCAAAAAGCCAGAATTGTTGCCCAACTAACCGTTGTGGATCTCTTTGCGTGGAAAGTCACACCTTACCCAAGGCATGAAATGTTCGATAAATGAATTATTTTAAAATTATTTTATCTAAACGAATTATTTTTCAAATTAAAATGATTTTATTCTTATAACTGAAAAACTAGTATTATTTCATTTTGATTAGAATTCGAACATTATTTTCCATTCCCAAAAACTTTACGTCGAAAAAAAAAACTGCTAGAATTCCAAAACAATATAGGTACTAGGTGTCACAGTGAGAAGGAAATAAATGTCTTTTTGGCTAGAAAAATTAAGATTTAGCAAAATCAATTTTGTTCATCACAAGGAAGAGAGAGAATTATTGAAAATGCTTTATCAGATTTTTTCGAGTATCTCAATCTTTTCACTCATCTACAAACAACAACCATCATTCATGAGATTTTTTTATTATCGATGAATACAGCAGAATTACTCCAGAAATACTCGAAAATAAAAGACCAAAATCATACCATTGTATGGAAGTTTATGCGGAGCTCAATTTGAGCATTTGTTGGAATGAACGATTCACAACATTAATATCTTGTTTTTCTCATTAAATTTTTCTTACCTGCCTTGTCTCGTTGAAATTGGTAATAATTTCATCAATCAGATCTTGAAAAATATTCGTTATCATTTAAAGGATTGAAACATATCTCACAACCCATCTTCCCTATTCAAGCTCAAAGATTTGGGGTTGCTGCGCAGATAAATGAAATGATATGCTGACGATTTTTATGTGAAAAATATCCCCCTCAAGAACAAAATTGACGAATTCGAACGATTCTCCAAAATCTTCTTTTTTCTTCCCGAAAAGACCTTTGTTTCTTCTTCAATATGACTCCGAGTATAAGCATTATCACAAAATACGAGAAAAGATGAAGTTACAGCAAAACTACATGTAATTTCAAGAAAGGTTTGTGAATGTTACGAAAACATGTATGATCAAAAAGTGAAATAAAGTAAACTGAGCCCTTCATCTTATTAAGATTGATGTTATGTTATTGATATTTTGATGAGTTATTTTGTTCTATTTCATCGTTCTTCTGTTCATTCAATGAAGGGTTTTTCAATTGGAGGTTTCATATTGATATTAAAAAAAAAACGATTATATCAGGAATCAATGAATGTTTATTTCATTGTGAAAGGGGAGGTATGCAATCAACGAAAGGAAAAGGAAAGTTACAATTGCCCATGAGACTCTAAGACTAATTTCTAGGGGTGGTTTGGCTTATTTGGCAACAAAACTCCTACCCAGGTTTTTACAAATTTAATAAAATTAAAATATACAATGATCGATCCTTTTCACTCTAAACAAACAATGAAATAGAAACTTAACTTAAATCGGTTTTAAATGAGTTACTCTGCTATTAGGATGGAAACTCTTCTGTGAATTATTTTCAGCCTTCTGAACACCAGATCTTATCAGGAAGCTATAGTACTCCAATCCCCATTCAACGAAGTTGATGTGATAATGCCAGGTATTATGCAGGTATTCTTTCAGATTTAGGAACTAAAGTGGTTTAACATACGTACTATTCCAAATTCTGTATCTCAAGGAAGTATTTCTGGATATTTTTCAACCCCAAGAAAGGTTTCTGTTGTTCAAATTCCACGGGAGGTGCTTTGAAAAAATTAACAACGATATTAGAACATGTTAACTGAATTTACAACTCCTTCTCGGATTTCTAACCAAGAAATTACAAAGAAATCATTACATTTATTATCAAATAAACCTGACAAGGAGTTTCGTTGAAATCGTTTGACACAAAAGAAATCCTACCAAACCTGAAATACGTTTCAACAAGGTGGATGACTCTAAAAAATGACTGTTTCAAATTAAATCAATTCGTTCTGGTGAGATTATTACTTGTTGAATACAAATATTCATGTCAACACTTACCGAGAATCCCGACACAATTCCCGCCGATAAATTAGATTCCAAATCTCAAATTAAATTAATAATGACTGAAATCTAAATCTTAGGTACGTATCCTTGCTGAAGTCTCGACAACTATTGAAAATCTCTCAGAAGATTCTCTCTAGATCCGCGCATCCGCGCTCCGACCGATGGTACACGATCAACTGACAAATTGCCGCGTCTTCGAAAATTCCAGTAGCGTAACATGGACCGAAGCGTGCAAAATCGTTGCAAGCGTTCGTTTTTCAGGATGGTTTTCGCTTGGTACTTGTAGTATTGCACTTTTTCAGAATGAATTAGTTTTAATTTGGTTGCCATTTCTTGGTGTAGTATCTTTCCTATTGCATCATGTCTCTCTTTATATTCATTTCCTGCAAACATTTGACATCCACCCGTGATATGTTGGATTGCCTCATTCGTTGGACACCCATAACGGCATCGATCGTCAGTAATAGTTCGATCCTTTATGATATGCTTGCAGTAATTTCTCGTTGAGATCACTTGATCTTGGTTGGCTAAAAAAAAACCTTCAGTTTTTGAATACATCGCACCTGATGTGAACCAATAACATGATCTTGGTTCGCCTCGTTGAAATGTGAATGTGAAGAGGCTTCTCTCCCCATCTTTGCAGTTTTTCTTGGATTGTCTGGTGATTGTACAAAACTTGCACTTAGTGCAGTTGTAAAGGTGATGATTCGTCTGCTCACACATGACACAATGTTTGGTAGATCTCTAGATTTGTCTTTGAAGTATGTTTGCGAGCATTCTATTTTCCCATGACTTGGGTCCATGAATTTTAGCAGACCTCTGCCTCTTTTATTCCTCGGCAGTATCATAGTTTCAATGCTACTTTTCGTGTGGTGCTTGTGTTCTTTTGACATCAAAGTTCTCATATTGCGTTGCATTTTTGCATACATATGTATTGATGGATCTTGCTGTTGAGGTTTGTTTTTAAAATTTTAAATTCTCCTAATGAACTCAGTTGTTAAGTCTTCCTCCATTTTTGATGGTTGATTCGTCGGTATTGTTCCATTACTAGGTATTTATAAAGATCGTCCGAATTCATTGCTTCTATCTCCTATCCAATGGAAAGAGCGATCGGACAAGAGTACGACTCTTGTCCATTCCGAATGTTATGCCCACATCCTTCGAAAAATTTTCTACTTCTTTGATCATAATTTACAAGTGGTTTTTGTTGCCTATTATTATTTTCAGATTATCCATGTATAGCGAATGATTGAGTGTAATAGTATTGCTATTGCCTTTGATAATGCAACCTTTTTCAGAAGCATTCAGTTGTTTAGAGAGGTGGTTCAACGCCAAGCAGAACTATAAAGGACTCAATGAATCCCCCAAGAAAATTTCTTTCCTAATTGAAATCTTCTCAGTAGTTATGTTTGCCGTAGAAAGTTCGATATTTGTTCTCTAGTTGCACATTGCATACTTCAGAAAATTTATTATAATTTGATCGATCTTGTATATCCCCAAAATTTTTGTCAGCCATCCATGAGAAATTCAGTCGGAAGCCTTCTTATAGTCAGAATATGCTATAAAAAGATTTGTGTGTTTTTGAAGGCTTGGTTGCATATTATGGAATCTTTTACCAACAGTTCCTTCGATGCCAGTGCATTCTTGGAACACCCTTTCTGTTGTGTTGTTGTTATATTCTTTTTCTCGCAATGTTTAGAAACACGAGATGGCCAAACATGATGTGATGATTTTGTATATTGTTGGTAGGCATGTAATTGGTCTGTATTTTGATGGATCCGCTGTGTTTTGTAAATTCTTCAGTAGGAGGTAAGTGGTCCCTGTCTTAGTGGATCTGTGCACCCAAAATCTGAGACGCATCTATTCATTATGGCAGATAATCGCTCCGATAGATCTCTTTGACTTTCTTCT
Source organism: Harmonia axyridis (assembly GCF_914767665.1). Lineage (NCBI taxonomy): Eukaryota > Metazoa > Arthropoda > Insecta > Coleoptera > Coccinellidae > Harmonia > Harmonia axyridis. The sequence goes on along the minus strand of NC_059502.1, from coordinate 54,179,099 downwards.
GGGTTTTCGATGGATGCAGTAGGGGAAATGTGTCTGAGACGGCATAGCTGATGAGATGGCATACAACGTGTTTCTCGGTTGACATTCAGAATTAGGCGCCAGTTCAATGCGCATACTATAGAATAAGACGTAGTTAAACGTCTGCGTGAGTTCTAGTAAATTCTGCAATAATATTTGGTCAGCGCATGCGAGGTAAGTTTATCGAGTCGGCTGAAAATTTACAACAGCTAGAGTTTTCGGTGAATATTTGAAAGAAACAGGTATATCGGTGAGTGCAAATATTTTCTATTATTTCTGCATACACTTTAGTTTCAGAATAATATTTTTGTTTTCATCCTAGTATCCACCATTGTTATTAAGAAAGAAAAAAGTGCTGGTGTTTGCTTCTGGGTGAGTTGGCATACGTGATATGCTGATGAGATGGCGTAGGTATGCCATCTCACTCAGGCACTTTGTTAAGTTTCCTTTTCGAGTAGAAAATTTAATTATGATTTTTAAGGAATAGGGCGTTATCAACGAAAATCAACAAGACATTCCTGGAGCGAAGAGAATATGAAGGAAGCGATAAAGGCAGTTCAGGAAAAAAAAATCGGCTGGTTGATAGCCTCAAAGACGTTCAATGTGCCTAGCACATTAAGGCGACGTGCAATTAAAAGTGAAGGGTAGAGGAAAAATTACATGGGTGGTCATAAAGTTACTTTCGATGAAACCTTAGAAAGGGAAATTGTTGAGCATTTAAAAAATTTAGAAATACGATTTTTTGGTTTTACAACAACCAACGTCAGAAAGCTTGCTTATGAAGTGGCGGAAGCAAAGAAAATTCCCCCAGATTTTCCCATGTCAATAAAATGGCGGGATGGGATTGGCTAAAAGGATTCCGGGATAGAAATCCTAGTATAAGCCTTCGAACTCCAGAATCAACTTCATTCGCTAGAGCTAGTGCTTTCAACAAGCAGAAGATTCAAAAATATTTTGCCCTTCTTTCTGTTGTACTGGAAGGCTAACGACATATGGAATGTCGACGGATCAGGATTTTCAACAGTACCTTCGAAAAATACTAAAATTTTTGCCATACGCGGCCGAAAACAGGTGGGAGTCCTGACTAGTGCTGAAAGAGGACATCATTTCACTGTGGTCTGCGGTATGAATGCCGTTGGGACTTACATTCCACCAGCTATCATTTTCCCAAGGAAAAATATGAAAAATGAATTAATGGCTAATGAACACAGAAGATCCTTTCAATGGGAATGGCGATGAAAATGACGAAAAAAAATAAAAAAATGTATTTGCGAAATATGTACCTAGGTCATAATTTATCATGTACCTATGCCATCTCATCCACAGTGTTGAAGGTGAGATGGCATATGAAGACCTTGTTTGATTGTTATTTTACAATTTCATTTTGTTAATATATTCAATTTTGAATGAACCATTGAATAGATTATACATTGCACTATAATTTCGTCTGGTCTTATCATTTTCAAGATATTTATATTAATAGGTATAAACCCAGTTCAAAAAGTATGCCATCTCAGACACATTTTCCCTATATTCCGTCGTTACTCGCCTCTTACTGGCATCAAATCTGTGTTGTATTTTGTATTGTTCCTCAGTATTGGTTGTTAGTGAAGTTACCGTTCTGTAGACTCAGTCCGACTTCATTTCTTATGGTGTTCAGTCTCTCACCAGGTACAATTTTATTTCTCAATATGAGCTGGTATTAGTCAGTTACTCTCTGCTCGGAAACTTGGAGTTCGGGATAGTTTCTGTGGAATTCTGCAAACAGCGCTTTTCTCGGTAGCCTATTTTATCCTATTGATAGTGACTAATCAGTGGCGTACCCAGACATAAGTCTTGGGGGAGATAAAGAAAAAATAATTGAGTATTCGTTTCTGATATTCTTAGAATTTACAAACACTTCTTGAGATTGATATTCAATTAGTGTAGTTCGGAGCTTTTACTTTAGAAACCGATTGTTCATTATTATCATCAATTTGGAATTTTCAGCCCGTAAGTATAAGGTGTGTGAATAAGTCTTTCCCGTTTTTTTTCAGATTTTGAGCCTTTATTGTGAAAAAATGGTTACAAATGAATTATTGAAAGTATTGGCCATCGCTAGCTACAACTTTTCCCCATCTTTCTGGCAACATACGAATCCCGTTGCGAAAAAATTCGACCGGTTTGGCCTCTATCCAGTCATCCACCCATTTTTTGGCTTCCTCGTAGGAATGGAAGTGCTGGTCAGCCAGGCCATGCGTCATCGATCTGAAGAGATGGTAATCAGACGGAGCAATGTCTGGACTATACGGCGGGTGGGGTAGGACTTCCCATTTGAGCGTTTCTAAGTATGTTTTCACCGGCTGTGCAACATGTGGGCGAGCATTGTCATGTTGCAAAAAAACTTTTTCGTGCCTGTCGGAGTATTGTGGCCGTTTTTCTTGCAGTGCGCGGGTCAAACGCATCAATTGTCGTCGATAGACCTCGCCTGTGATCCTTTCATTCGGTTTCAGAAGCTCATAGTAAACCACACCTAGCTGGTCCCACCATATACAGAGCATGAGCTTGGCGCCATGAATATTTGGCTTGGCCGTCGATGATGATGCATGGCCGGGTAGTCCCCATGATTTTCTTCGCTTCTGATTATCGTAACGGATCCACTTTTCATCGACAGTCACGATACGATGCAGAAAACCCTTTCTTTTATGTCGCTGAAGCAGCTGTTCGCAAGTGAAAAAACGCCGTTCGACGTCTCTCAGCTTCAGTTCGTACGGCACCCAATTTCCTTGCTTTTGGATCATTCCCATGGCTTTCAAACGCTTGGAAATGGTTGTTAGGTCAACTCCCAATGCTTCAGCAAGTTCTTCTTGCGTTTGACACGAATCTTCATCAAGCAAAGTCGCCAATTCTTGATCTTCAAAGATTTGCGGCCGCCCGGAACGCTCCTTGTCTTCCACGTCGAAATCGCCACTTTTGAAGCGTCGAAACCATCCGCGAACACTTGAATCATCAACACAACCTTCTCCATAAGCTTCCTGAAGCAACCGATGCGCCTCGGCAGCAGATTTCTTCAAATTGAACCAATAAAGTGAAACTTCCCGCAAATGACGTCGACTCGGTTCAAATTTCGACATTTTCACGATTTCAAAAATTTATGATGCGAAAAAATTTCAACTAATGTGTTAGTGTGGAATTGTTGACAGATGAATAAGCTTTGATTATGACATATGTAACCATTAAATACTCGTACAGTATTGGTGGCGCCATCTCTTACAAAAAACGGGAAAGACTTATTCACACACCTGATAAATAATGATTATGCCCACGACAGTAGAATCAGATCAAGCCTTTTGATATAACCGCTGGTTGATGAACACGTTGATTAAATTTTTACACAATTAAATTATTGAGCGTTGTGACTTATAATGGATATTCGTCCTGGGGGAGATATATCCTCCTTATCTCCCCCTTGCGTACGTCACTGTGACTAATGTTTCATATTCTACAGATTCTGCACCCAAAAATTAGTCAGAAACAGTTGAAGAATCGTGCAGGGCATCAAAATTATTGTTGGCCTGTTTTGTAATGTAATGAATGAATTGTACCTACTTATGCATTTGTGGTCCACCTATGTTATAGAGTACATGATAACGTTTGAGATAATGCAAAATTTCGCCTATGCTTAATCATTCAAACGAAACGTAGGTATTGTTGAGAAATTCATTACTAAACGGACAAAGATAAATTTTGTTATTTTCAATGTCACCGGCACGTAAACGTTGGTTATTCTAGAAAGTATCACTGTGATTTCACCTGAATAATATGGATTATGGACGATGTCAACTCTATAATAATCTGTCTGGCTGTTCCTAGTTAAATGTGTATTGTTGAGTGAGTTGAATTTTCGTTCAATATGGGAGAAGGTTGTTGCCTAATTTAGGTACTCAATTCGTGAGTATTCCACTTCAGCTTAAGGATATTTATTTTATTTTTCATTCTGATTTCCAGGTTGTGTCATAAATTTTATTACTCGTACTACTTTCCTCACCTTTCTAACTGCATAGGATGCAAATATTTCAATTGATGTAACGGGTTTCTTTTAAGCAAAGCAAAGAATTCATATTTGTAGATATTCATGTTTTTTTATTCAAAAAATTTCACATGAATTTTATTAGGTACTAATAATTTAGTCCCTTGAACACACATTTGAAGTTGAAACTTCCGAATGCATTTTTCACCGTTCATATTGTCTATAATTTTCGAATTTTGAGCTCACTGCTGAATTCGTGGTCAAATTCAAGAAAAACCGGCCGTAGACACGATAGCTCATGAACAAGAATATATCAAAACATGAAATTTTCAGGGTAGGTTACTAGGTTAGAATCTCGAATGCTGCGGTTAAATTTGTTGATGATCATAAACCGAATATGGGTTCCGTAAATATGGGCGTTCAAAATTTTGTTTTCCTGTTGATTACGGAACTGCAAGTTCGATATTGGGATGAAAATTTGCATTTGGATGTAGAATGACAATTTAAAGGTAGGTACGTGCAAAAGGTCATGTTGATCGCCTAATCAGAACTATAGACAATTAAAGAAAATCTAAAAAATTAAACCAATATTTGCCTGACCACGAAACCGGCGAAGTTGGGATTTTGAGTGTTGATATAAAATGTCAATTTCAAATTTCGTGCAAAATTTTATGCTGGTCGCATATAATCAGTATCTACCATAGAAAATTCAAGAAGGATATTGGAAAAAAAATTATATATTCAGATTTGATTGAATTGAAGTTTTGCGTGTACTTATATATCAAATATAATGCCAAGTCAAGGGAATAGATTTTTTTTTTCTTGGGGGGGTAATCGAAAAAATTACACCCAGTACTCCCTCATTTCTACGCCCTTGTGCCAAATATCGCACAATTTTTTTTTAATAGCATATTCAGAACATTCAAGTGGAATATCGAAAAAACTGAGGAAACCTTCGACGTGAAGTCCAAATACTCCCTTGAGACCACATATAGGTATATACAGTTTTGTGCTCTTGAATGGCGCAAAAGCTCCAGACTATCTCATATTCATTCAATCAAAGTGTGATGCCATTTATATTGATCTTTTAAATAATTTCCTTGAAGGAACGAAAATGTTTATCTAATTAATTGATGAATATGCATGCTTGAAAGATATTATTTTACCCTTTTGGATATGTCATTATGTATCGACTACAAGCAAGGGCGGTCCTAGTTTTAAATTTTGGGAGGGGTCGACGTTATGGGCTTCAAGTTTTTTTATGGTACCATTTCGTAAATTGTCTGCTAGAAACGCATATTAAGTATTAGGTGGTTCAATTTTAAGGGGGAGGGGGGTCATGACACCCTTGACCCCCCCTGGGACCGCGCTTGACTACAAAATACTTAGTTCCAAATTGAGCTTTTTAAGTGAATTAAAACATTTTAAGAATTCAGCGTTTTCAGTTTCGCACTCAGTGATCTCTGACAAAAAGGTACACCTCCCATCTCCATCGTGGAGCATGGAGACTAGGGACTAGCATAGTGCCGATTCAGAGAGTGAAGCGCAGTCGCAGTCTATAACGCCATCTCTCATTTTTTTGGTGTAACATAGATAGTAAATCAAGGAGTAAATGATTGAAATTTTAAGGAAAGAACGAAGGGTTTACATTTTTTCTTTTAAATTTGTTAATATGTTTGTCCACCGCGATTACCTATACACTCCCCAACACGTCTCGGCATTGATGCAATAAGATGGTCTATTTCTTCTTGAGGGATACTATTCCAAGCTACCTCAGAGCCACCAAAGTCCGTGGGGGCTGGGGTAAATTTCCAAGCCTTCTACCCATGATGTCCCAAACATGCCTATAGGCCAAAGATCGGGGGATCTGGGCGGCCATGGCAAAAGATTCACATTGATCGATTCGACAAAGTTTGAACTAACTCTGACAACATGAGGTCGGGCATTATCTGGCTAAAATATTGGATTCTCGAGCCTGTTAAGGTAAGGAAGAGCTTATGGCACCACTATGTTACCTCGAATAAAGACTAAAGGTGACCTACTTGCATGTGCAATAGCACCCAATACCATAACGCCTACTGTACGGTGTACATGACGCTAAACATCAAACTGAGGTTCACATCTTTCTCCCCGACGTTGTCTAACTCTTCTTCGGTCATCATGTGCACCCAAGGAAAATCGAGATCCATCAGAAAAGAGGACCTGATGCTATTCCACATTCCACTGTTGACTCTCTGCACCACTGTAATCGTTGTCGGCGATTCTCAACCAACAGTCAGAGTGAGAGGTAACACAAGATGGGGTCGATAATACTCCAGTCCAGAAGACCTTATCTGGCGGTAAACCGTTCGGACAGTTACAGGGTGGCATTGTTCTCCTAACCACTCATCAGCCAAAGATCGAGATGTCGCAAATCTAATGGTCATAAGTCTCAGACGTCGATCTTGAACTTCATTTGTGCCCTTTCGACGTCCGGTACCTACTCTTCTTCGATTTTGGGCATTTTCAAACCACGCTTGACAACATCTCATAACAGTAGTTCGCTTTCTGTTCGTACGGTTGGCGATTTTTCGGAATGACCACCTGGTCTCCCGTAGACCACTAATTCGACCTCTTTCAAATTCACTTAGCTGGCGATAAATTCCGTGTACACGTGCAAACTTGCAAAAAACGATTCAATATTTAAGTAACAAAAATTGTTCACATGAAAAAACCTTCACGATTTTTTTCTCCAGATTCAATCAGTTACTCCTTGCTATACAATCTATGTTTTATCAACAAAAAAATTTAAATTCAAACAGCTCCTTCTGGGTGTTGCAGTTTCTTTGTCAGTTAGTATATTTCAATCACTTATAAATAACTGCCGTTCTCCCAAGATGCATACAATTCGATTTCTCTTAATTTTAGATATCCTAAATATAACAATATTTTCACATAAGGATGAAAATACGTCAACATAAGGAAGGTTAAATGCTTTTGAAATGCCTAAACAAGGAAATAGAAACAAAAATACACTTATGTAACAATTCATTATATTATACAAAATCATACACAAAATCAGGGGATATATTAGAGAATGTCAAATTTTGTTTCCAATAAATCAAAGTCAACAACAAAGAATGTTGTAGGAGAGAACTATCTTTGTTAGATCCCAAGGACCCAAAGTGACTTTTTACCCGATCCATTATTTCTTTATTTGAACAAAGAATGTTGTTGTAAATAATTTAGCTTTATATCATTCGACCTCTGAATCCAAATGCATTAAGCTATCGAAATATTTTTACATGATTTCCATTTTTGAAAAACACTACTCATAATATTTTGAAAGATCGTGTTATATAACGTATAAATCGTTGAACAGTTCTAAGCCCGAAAAAGTCTAATATTATAAGATAACCTTTGGTCGAAGACTTTAAAGTGCTTAATCTGAATTTTTATTCGATGTTTCTATTTCATAGTCTAGTAAAGATTTACAAACTTCTTAATTTAAATGATGGTTCATTATTCTCTCCTATTGCACACAATATCTCACTAAATCTTACAAGTAATAATAATAATGAAGGTCTTCATTTAGAAATCTCAAGTCAAGATTCAAAATAGGTACCTAACTTATAACGGATTTCAATCATGGGGTTATTTGTTCCGATACCGAAAAAAAATTCAAAAACTATTAGGACAGATCTCGAGAATGAGATGGGTGGTCAAACCGAAATTTATTCAAATTGACCTTGGTTTTCATCGATTTATGACAAGGAGTATTTCAATACACGAAACTCGTTTTTATCCATTGTTCAAACAACACATGTATATGTATAGCTTGACTTAATCCTCAATACCTCGAGTCTTGGCATGAATTTCTGGAAGCTGGTCACTAACGGGAAAAAAGTGTTAGGTACTGGTATGGCACTGTCAGTGGTATCTGCGCACCAGGTCCGCAAATGCCATGTTAAATCATAAACTCTTAAACCTACCACCCCTTCATTTCTTCACATATCATCCAATAGCAAAATATATCAATAAGAATGGAATTGAATCAACTAAGAAGATCTATAATAATGTATGAATTAGAGACCATCTAGAATCCTGTCAACGCTAATTATTTGATTGCTAGAAAAATAGGTAAAGCACAGACGTGAAAACCGAAGCTTTTGAGCGCTTATTAATTTACCAATACGCTCTATTAGTGTGACGTCACACACCGCCTTTTTTGCTTCTCCTGTCAGTCTTCGGAATCCAATCAAATGAATTGTCATTCAAATTCGTACGGTGTCGTTGAAGGAATTGGCTTATTTTCATAAATAAGAGATTTGAGGAACGATTTCAGTATTAATTGATAGACAGAAGGAACGAGGTTAATACCAGTAAGTTTGAATCCTGTATCATTCCCCAGATTTTGTAAAAAGCTGTGTTTATTAGTTGAACTTCAAGTTCGAACTTACTGGCATTAATCTCGTGCCTTCTGTCTATCAATTGATAGTAAAATCGTTCCTTAAATAATCTTATTTATCAAAATGAGCCAATTTCTTCAAAGATAACGTTTGTTTGGATTCCGAACACTGACAGGAGAACTAAAATGGCGGTGTGTGACGTCATCAATAATGGAGCGTATTGCGCCCTTAGAGGCTACATATACTGGTTTGGTAAATACATTCGGAACGATAGGATATTCAATGTAGTTTGGGAGAATATTCTTAGTCCAGTGAAACAGTGCAACTTTTGCATTATTTATATCAATTTCAAATCAGTTATGGCGAGGAAGAACCTGAGTAAGGATTTCCACAGGGGAAAGTATTCATGTTATTCATTGTCGCAGACAATGGAATAAAATATTCGTAACGCATCCCACGGTTAGAGAGCGACTAATATTCAAACCGCAGCGCAAGCTCAACTGTCAGCAGTGACCATCCCCACTTCGTCATTGAAAGAGAACACTCATTTATTCGATATCGTATCACGCAGATTATATATTGTTCCAGTGTTTTCTGGAATAAGGTTGTGAATATATCTTTCCGAATGTATTTACCAAACCTGTATACCTATATACAGTTATGTGGTCTCCACGGGTGCGATTGAGGCATGAATGAACAAGCGCTCAAAAGCTCATGATTTTAGGAAATTGAGGTTTAAGGGCACGATAAAATATTATTAATCCTACATAATCAACAAAAAATTAGTAATATGACATTAATAATAAACAAATATCAATCTAGTTTTTGGGAAACTTTTCTGATTTGAACTCAAACAACAGTAACGCAATTGACGAATTCAATAAATCCAATCAGATTCCAGATGAACTGGAACTTAAAAAATTTGCGAAAATCTATATAACAACATTTAACATGGCTTCGAGACATGGCTCAATTTGCACATCTTATTATAAACAAAAATTACGAAATTTTAAAATATTTCTGGACCAATTGAGCCAAAAATGTGTTGTTAGCTTTTTCATAAATGTTGTTAATTCTTTTGATAAAACATGTTGCTTTATGATTTCTCCAATGAAAAAGTTTTGGTATCTCTAAAATAAGGAAAAACTTTTAATATATGTATAGTGACTAATATATGACTTTAATATATGTATAGTGACTCTTTGTAAGATCGAGAGATGGCTCCAAAATATGCGCAATTCTTGGCTTAAAGGCATCGCTTGGGTTGGGACATAAACCCAACACTTAACTGCAACCGGACAAAGTCAACATGCTCGGCTATGGAGGTCGAGGGTGTTTATGACAGGTACCACTGAATTACCATATTGATGGTTTCATCAGTGGTACTGGGGTGAAACACTGCACCAAAAAAATTGGTTGAGACCTTCTGTTTTTTAAACTGATTTTTTTTTCAGGTAAAGTTTTTTGATTTTATCAAAATGGAAACGTCAAAAAGTGACATTAAAAATATGAACATTACTGAGCCACCCAGAGAAGGTGAGAGTCAAGAAATGGGAATGGGAATACTGAAATCAAAATCAGATGACATTCGAAATTATGGAGTGACGTCATCGCAAAGTTCAAATACGGAAGTGGAAATTGATGTAAGCAATTGCAAGAATGATGAAAGTAAGGGAGATTCGTCAAAGTGGTGGCAGAAGGTGAAAACATTTTGGAATCATCCAGCTGGACCGATGACAATATTTTTTTGGGCGCCTGCTTTGAAATGGGGTTTAGTCATAGCAGGTTTGAGCGATTTGCAGAGACCTGCAGAAAAACTCAGCGCGCTACAAACAATAGCTTTACTTGCCACAGGAATTATATGGTGTAGATATTCATTTGCTATTACTCCTAAGAACTATAGTCTATTCAGTGTCAATTTGTTCATAGCTCTCACTCAAAGCTATCAGTTTTATAGGTCTATTAAATATCAATATTTTTCAAGTGGGACTTGATTATATCAAATGTGATATAAATGTGAATTGTTAATTTTAAGTATTGATACAGCTGAATATTGTATATTGTTTTATGAACAAACAATTTTCATATATCTTTTTATTATATCAATTAACGTTGTCTATATTCATATATTTTTAAATTATCAACTTCATTAAATATTACTACATTCCTTTCTTCCCTTGCAGAGGAAATCCAACAACTGATTTAAAATCTGCTTTGCTTTTTTGAGAATAGTTTTTTCACCCTTCAGTTTAACAATTTTGCTATTCTAGTAAATCAACAATATGTCAAGTTTTCAATATTTCAATCAACCACACAAAACGTTGAAAATTTATGTCAACCTTGTGAAATATGAAAATCTAGAAATGAAGTATTAAAAACACAATTTATTGTATAGTGACGTAGCAAAAAATATGATTGTATAGCCTGAATTTTTGGGTATTACTTAGGAAAGGATACTTCAAGAAAAAATATCATTCTTTCTACCAAAACCAGAACGATAAGTATATTAGCAGTGAGTGACAAGAATACTTAACCTAATAGGAAAATCTCCAATAAAATATAGTTTGAATTTCAAATATTGAAAAAAAATTTAATTCACATGATTAATTATCTGGCATTTCTCCTCCTGGAACCAACTAAAAAAAAATCTCATTTATTTCTTCTGAAATTTTCCACCCAATGTTTCATCTTACCATTGTGATATTATTTCCATTCAATAAAATTTGGTCTAGTTTTGTTATTCTTCTACCTTCTGGAGTTGTCTCATATTCTGTAACATCCTCTAATAACATGTTCACAAAATCATCGAAACCAGCTAATGTTCCCACCATTTCTTTATCATTTTTCATAATGATATGAATACGTGAACCAATACATTTATCGACTAGTTCTGTAAAATACAATTTGGGGTAGAGTACCTAAAGTGTAAATATTGAGAAAATATGGAAAATGATCTCCACCAAATAGCAAACAAAGTGAAATACACTATCTAACCTAGAGGTAATAATGTCGTAGAGGAAACTGGCATAGTAGACATTTTATAATAATTATTATTACAATTTCACTAAAAAATTAGGAATTAAATTTCTGCGTTATTAAAAGGGGGAACACTAAAGAAATATTGTTCTAGAACACTAGAACTTAAGGTTAGTTTTCACAGACCACAGAAATCAAACTAGAGAGTTGTCTCTGTGAAGAGAATTTATAAGATTGCAGCGCTACAGTGTTTTATAACAGAACTAAACAAAAGTACTATGGGTATTGAGATAAATCCAAAAAATATTATTTAAGAATTCCTTAGCTCTTCGCCTCTTCATTCCTAACTTCTTTATATAGGTAATTACCTATAATGATGAAATTAAACTAACAATGTTATAGTTCAATCCTCTGTCAAGTAATAACTATTTAAAAACTGATTAATGAAGTCTATATCAAGCTGCATCTCAGAAACATACACCGTCAAATTTCAAACAAATAGGTATATGTATATATCATTGGTTACACATGGATTATAGACCAAGAATATGACCCATATATCACAGAAAATTTCTATATGGTTTGTAAGGTTTCCAATATTTCATGTGATCAGCTTCATACAATACATTTAACAAAGAACTGACTGTATGTACCTTGTAGCAATATGTGTCATATCTCGTGCATTTCTTGCTGTCTGAAAAACTATATCTTTTAATGGGTCAAAACTACGTCCATATTCGTTATAATATTTTTCTTGTAATAATTTAGCACTTATACTCCAGATTATTTTTACGACACATTCCTTGTAACCAGAACCATCAATTTTTTTCTTATTTTGAAGCCCCAGTCCCTTGATATATCAGCTAGTTTGTCCACAGCCGTTGCTTCATTTGGTATTTTCGTTCAAATGATCCCGATCTCAAATCAGAGACAACAAAATGGCACGAAATCGAAGAGGAAAACAAATCAGATCAATTGCTGCCTCTGATTAAATTTAAGGATATCCGGATGTCCTGCTCATATAGGTACACGATAACATTCCAAATATGTTCCCCTAGAACTGAAAACTTGAAATTTGCAGGATAGGTACGGATCTTGAATGTCATGGTAAAATTCTTTAATCCGGCTAAGGGATTCCGTCAATATAAAAAAAACTGAATATTTCCACGAATGTAGATTTGATCGTGTTGAGATTTTGCATGTATACATAAATTAACTATTTCAAGATTCGTGCCAAATTTCTTGTGGATATCATAACCAGAACCAGAAAAAATTCAGAAACAATATAGTGATGTGAAGCCAGAAGATTTTGAGTCATTTATGCGCCATTTGTTTTTTTGGAGACCGCAGAACTGTATATAGGTTTATGTGGTCTTCAATGGCGCAATTAATGCATGAAAGAATCAGCGCTCAGCCGCTCAGAAGCATTTTTCTCGTATGTAGTATTAGATTACCTTCTTAATGGTGGAAGTTACTAAAAAACATTACAATCTAACAACGATCGTTTGAGTTTCTTTCTTTTAATTACCCCATCTATATCAACTTAATTGTATTTTGTCTATAGTAAATTCGAAGTAAGATGGAATTTCATTGCAATTATTCATACCAAATGTACGTCCGCAGCTCTCCTTTCGTAAGAATCTTGAACTATTTATTATTATAGAATTTTGAATTACAGTTTTCATTAAACATTATTACCGTCTTGGCGTCTTGATAGTAGAGATTCTGTACTTCAGGTCCAATGATCATTCATTTCGAACTATTCGAATTGTCATGCGTCAGATCCCTTTAGGTTAAGTTTATCTATCAAAACAATGAACCGGTGTCAACTATTTAGTCACCAGAGGGTTTTTGAAATTGCTTTGAACTTTCGAGAACTTGTGATACGATTCTAATACGATTTATTTTTAATTTATATTGTTGAGATATCATTTAGCTTATTTAAACCGTCTTGCAAAATTGAATTGCCTCCAGCAAAGTCTTGCGCAGCTGCATCAAGTATCTTTGTTGTCATTCCTGTATGGCCACAATCGGGAGTTGCTCCGTCGGAAGCAAAGATGGTAGGCGTTTATTCTTTTAGTGATAGTTTGTGTGTTTTTTTAATGTTTTAGCTTAATTTAAGTGAACTGGTGTCTAAAATCGCGACAATAATGTTTGTGTTTCACAACTGTTTGGATGTTTAGTCATCATAATAACTGGTGAGTTGATTTTCAGTTTTCCAAATAATTTTTACATATATTCAATTTTTACACTTGAATCAAAACCTGACCATGGAAATTTGCAAACTGTTGTGGTGATTATATTCATTGTTATTCGTTTTAATAACCATTCCCAGTGCTTTCGGAATTTCAGCCCAAGAAGTTTCTGTTTATATTCACTATTTCTCCACATCGTTCTAACGTCAATATAAATACATACGCGTTTCAGGGAATTTCAGTGATTCAATCGATTAATAATACAATTAGTGGGAAAATGTCCCACTCGGCTGTAAATCTCCTTCAATTGTCAAAAAACGTGATCAGAAAGTTAATAGTATTGTGTGAAATTTACTTCAACAATCAATATTTTCTATGATATAGAAACAATTCATTGCAAATAATGATTCCTATAAGATACAAAACATTGCCAAATTTTACTGTGAATTGGTTCTGATTCAAAAACAACTATTAGACTAGAAAACTTTTGTATTATCATTATTCAACATATTCATGTTGAAAGTTGAAACCCAACAATGAATTTCAGTTGACTGAAAAACTTTCAGGATTTCTTATTTTTAGAGTGCTCGTCACCGAAGGGATCGCTGTATCATATCTTTACAATGTATGTACTTTCGAATTTTGAGCCGGGAATATTCTCAAACTCAATGTTCGACTCCTTAATGACGAAATCTTGGCCAAATTCAATTCTGTCCGTCCAGCCGTAAACACAATAACTGTCGAGCGAAAAAAGTTATAAACTTGAAATTTGAAGGGTAGGTTCGGATCGTGAATGCCGCATTAAACTTCGTTAGTGGGCTAAATACGACTAAGGGTTCCGTGAATTAAGCTGTTCGAAATTTAGTTTTTTTGTTCATTTCAAAACTGCAGATTCGACCCAGATAAAAATCTGTGTTTGGAAGTAGGAATGACAATTTGAAGATTCGTGCATTATTTCATGTCGATCACTTAATCAGGATCAGAAAATTCAAGAAGAAAAAATTTATCCAATATTTTCGTGATTACAAAACCTATGGAGTTGAGATTTTGGAAAAATATTGGAAAAGACATAGGTACTCGATTTTTCCGTGATTAGAGATCTGATCGCGTTTAAATTCTGCGTGTATCGTGTATGCATAGAATAACCATTCCAAGCTACGTGCGAAATATCACGTTGATAGATACCTAGCCTCATAAAGATTCAAGAAGAATATTGAAAAAATAATACTCAATATTTTTGAGATATCGAATACGATCGGGTTGAGATATATGAATTGAATGTCAAGTTTCGTTGGAAATTTTGTGTTGAAAGATTCATCAGAACCATGGACAATTCCACTAGTATATTGAAAAAAATATATAAGAAGCACTAATGAATTCAGAACCTTTTGAGCGCTCGTTCATTCACGCGCCAATAACGTCGTTGGGGACCACATACCCTCATTTTACGCGAGTGCTTTCCTCATTTTTTATAATTTTTAATTTTCTGAAACCAGCTGAGAGTTGGAACCAAATGGATATTCTTTTTGTCCGAATTTATCACCGGTGTGAATTTGGCAGACCGTTTCCAGCAGACTGTTTGACGGAAACACCCGAAGGCGGTGACCAGTGGCGTGCGGCAAAAAAACGATTTATTATGGTACTATTCTCTAGATCGGAAAGATATTTAGGAAGTGGATTCCGTATAGTATTCAGAGTATCCGTTGGAGGAAATATTGATTTTTTATAGATCTCGGGATATTTTAGCAACGTTTTTATTCAAATTATCATCAGTCTAACTTGAATAATTCATATCTACGGAAGTACGCGTCGGAGCATAACCATGTTTGGAATGTAGATTACTATTAGCGATGTGAATGAACTGTGAAAAAATGATTGACTTCCCTAGGGATCCAGGGGTAGTTTTTGCAACCCTTATATTTCGAAAATTCGTAACTTCGGAAATACGCGTCGGAGCATAACCATATTTGGAATGTACATTACTATTGGCGATATAATTAAACTGTGAAAAGATGATTGACTTCCCTTGGGATCTAGGGGTAGTTTTTCCAACCCTTATATTCCGAAAATTCGTAACTTCGTAAATACGCGTCGGAGCATAACCATATTTGGAATGTATATTACTATTAACGATGTGAATAAACTGTGAAAAGATGATTGACTTCCCTTGGGATCCAGGGGTAGTTTTTCCAACCCTTATATTTCGAAAATTCGTAACTTCGTAAATACGCGTCGGAGCATAACCATATTTGGAATGTATATTACTATTAACGATGTGAATAAACTGTGAAAAGATGATTGACTTCCCTTGGGATCCAGGGGTAGTTTTTCCAACCCTTATATTTCGAAAATTCGTAACTCTGAAAGTACGCTTCGGAGCAGAACCATATTTGGAACGTAGATTACTATTAACGATGTGAATAAACTGTGAAAAGATGATTGACTTCCCTAGGGATCCAGGGGTAGTTTTTCCAACCCTTATATTTCGAAAATTCGTATCTCCGAAAGTACGCGTCGGAGCAGAACCATATTTGGAACGTAGATTACTATTAACGATGTGAATAAACTGTGAAAAAATTATTGACTTCCCTAGGGATCCAGGGGTAGTTTTTTCAACCCTTATATTTCGAAAATTCGTAACTTCGGAAATACGCGTCGGAGCACAACCATATTTGGAATGTAGATTACTATTAACGATGTGAATAAACTGTGAAAAGATGATTGACTTCCCTTGGGATCCAGGGGTAGTTTTTCCAACCCTTATATTTCGAAAATTCGTAACTTCGTAAATACGCGTCGGAGCATAACCATATTTGGAATGTATATTACTATTAACGATGTGAATAAACTGTGAAAAGATGATTGACTTCCCTTGGGATCCAGGGGTAGTTTTTCCAACCCTTATATTTCGAAAATTCGTAACTCTGAAAGTACGCTTCGGAGCAGAACCATATTTGGAACGTAGATTACTATTAACGATGTGAATAAACTGTGAAAAGATGATTGACTTCCCTAGGGATCCAGGGGTAGTTTTTCCAACCCTTATATTTCGAAAATTCGTAACTTCGGAAAAACGCGTCGGAGCATAACCATATTTGGAATGTACATTACTATTGGCGATATAATTAAACTGTAAAAAGATGATTGACTTCCCTTGGGATCCAGGGGTAGTTTTTTCAACCCTTATATTTCGAAAATTCGTAACTTCGTAAATACGCGTCGGAGCAGAACCATATTTGGAATGTAGATTACTATTGGCGATGTAAATAAACTGTGAAAAAATGATTATCTTTTCTTGGGAGCCAAGGGTATCTTTTCAGCCGCTAAGTTTGAAGAATTTTCATCGGTTCATCCGATACTTTGATCTAATTGGCATTAAAGAGAATCAATTTAAAGTTTTGCACTCATTTCCACACCACCCGGGTAGAATACAAGGTGCGTTTTTTTTACATGGTTTCCCCAGTAGGCATAATCCATGATTTTAATGGTAATTGGAGCGATTATATTACATCGGGTGGTCCACTACAGACGTACAGGATGTTGTCTATGGTAGGCCATTTGATACATGACATCTCATTATTTATTATTCCCGCCTATTCTCTTTCAAAAATACTCCATCAATAATTTCGACACAAGTAACATATTATGCTGTTTTTAAATTCGATTTCAGGTTCAGTTTTATTCGTTAGGCAGGCAATATGAAATTTCCTTTTGCAACTTCGGCATGCATAAAAATCTATTTCTGTCACTTTCGAACAGTATAAGCACCTAATTTGCATCAGGGATGATTTTTCCAAGAAAAATCTTTTTACTTCGATTCTGAATTGATCCATAGCTTTCTCCTCATTTAAAGGTTTCCTTAACAAATATTGCCGAAAATAATGTAATACAAACATCCGGCAATTGAAATTATTCTTTTGATGAGTGATATTCTTATCTACTATTTGCCATTCATTCTGGTTAATATTATTATATTGGAGAAGTTGTTTGAACCTTAGAAAATAGTTCAATTTTCTTTCGTTTTCTATTTTTCGAGATCTTTTCAAAGAATCAAGTAGAATGAACTCTTTCGCTTCAACGTTAAGTAATAGTAATCTACAATCCAAATATAGTTATGCTCCGACGCGTACTTTCGGAGATACGAATTTTCGAAGTTTAAGGGTTGGAAAAACTACCCCTAGATCCCAAGGGAAGTCAATCATCTTTTCACAGTTTATTCACATCGTTAATAGTAATCTACATTCCAAATATAGTTATGCTCCGAAGTGTACTTTCGGAGATACGAATTTTCGAAATTTAAGGGTTGGAAAAATTACCCTTCATCCCAAGGGAAGTCAATCATCTTTTCACAGTTTATTCACATCGTTAATAGTAAACTACATTCCGAATATAGTTATGCTCCGATGCGTATTTCCGAAGTTACGAATTTTCGAAATATAAGGGTTGGAAAAACTACCCCTGGATCCCAAGGGAAGTCAATCATCTTTTCACAGTTTATTCACATCGTTAATAGTAATCTACATTCCAAATATAGTTATGCTCCGAAGTGTACTTTCGGAGATACGAATTTTCGAAATTTAAGGGTTGGAAAAACTACCCCTGGATCCCAAGGGAAGTCAATCATCTTTTCACAGTTTATTTACATCGCCAATAGTAATCTACATTCCAAATATGGTTATGCTCCGACTCGTATTTACGAAGTTACGAATTATCGAAATGTAAGGGTTGGAAAAACTACCCCTGGATCCCAAGGGAAGTCAATCATCTTTTCACAGTTTATTCACATCGTTAATAGTAATCTACATTCCAAATATGGTTATGCTCCGACGCGTACTTTCGGAGATACGAATTTTCGAAGTTTAAGGGTTGGAAAAACTTCCCCTGGATCCCTAGGGAAGTCAATCATCTTTTCACAGTTTATTTACATCGCCAATAGTAATGTACATTCCGAATATGGTTATGCTCCGACGCGTATTTCCGAAGTTACGAATTTTCGAAATATAAGGGTTGGAAAAACTACTCGTGGATCCCAAGGGAAGTCAATCATCTTTTCACAGTTTATTCACATCGTTAATAGTAATCTACATTCCAAATATGGTTATGCTCCGACGCGTACTTTCGGAGATACGAATTTTCGAACTTTAAGGGTTGGAAAAACTACCCCTGGATCCCTAGGGAAGTCAATCATCTTTTCACAGTTTATTTACGTCGGCAATAGTAATGTACATTCCAAATATGGTTATGCTCCGACGCGTATTTCCGAAGTTACGAATTTTCGAAATATAAGGGTTGGAAAAACTACCCCTGGATCCCAAGGGAAGTCAATCATCTTTTCACAGTTTATTCACATCGTTAATAGTAAAGTACATTCCAAATATAGTTATGCTCCGACGCGTACTTTCCGAAATACGAATTTTCGAAGTTTAAGGGTTGGAAAAACTACCCCTGGATCCCAAGGGAAGTCAATCATCTTTTCACAGTTTATTCACATCGTTAATAGTAATCTACATTCCAAATATGGTTGTGCTCCGACGCGTATTTCCGAAGTTACGAATTTTCGAAATATAAGGGTTGGAAAAACTACCCCTGGATCCCAAGGGAAGTCAATCATCTTTTCACAGTTTATTCACATCGTTAATAGTAATATACATTCCAAATATGGTTATGCTCCGACGCGTATTCACGAAGTTACGAATTTTCGAAATATAAGGGTTGGAAAAACTACCCCTGGATCCCAATGGAAGTCAATCATCTTTTCACAGTTTATTCACATCGTTAATAGTAATCTACATTCCAAATATGGTTGTGCTCCGACGCGTATTTCCGAAGTTACGAATTTTCTAAATATAAGGGTTGGAAAAACTACCCCTGGATCCCTAGGGAAGTCAATCATCTTTTCACAGTTTATTCACATCGTTAATAGTAATCTACGTTCCAAATATGGTTCTGCTCCGAAGCGTACTTTCAGAGTTACGAATTTTCGAAATATAAGGGTTGGAAAAACTACCCCTGGATCCCAAGGGAACTCAATCATCTTTTCACAGTTTATTCACATCGTTAATAGTAATATACATTCCAAATATGGTTATGCTCCGACGCGTATTTACGAAGTTACGAATTTTCGAAATATAAGGGTTGGAAAAACTACCCCTGGATCCCAAGGGAAGTCAATCATCTTTTCACAGTTTATTCACATCGCCAATAGTAATTCACATTCCAAATATGGTTATGCTCCGAAGCGTACTTTCAGAGTTACGAATTTTCGAAATATAAGGGTTGGAAAAACTACCCCTGGATCCCAAGGGAAGTCAATCATCTTTTCACAGTTTATTCACATCGTTAATAGTAATATACATTCCAAATATGGTTATGCTCCGACGCGTATTTACGAAGTTACGAATTTTCGAAATATAAGGGTTGGAAAAACTACCCCTGGATCCCTAGGGAAGTCAATCATTTTTTCACAGTTTATTCTCATCGTTAATAGTAATCTACATTCCAAATAGGGTTATGCTCCGACGCGTATTTCCGAAGTTACAAATTTTCGAAATATAAGGGTTGGAAAAACTACCCCTGGATCCCTAGGGAAGTCAATCATTTTTTCACAGTTTATTCTCATTGTTAATGGTAATCTACATTCCAAATATGGTTATGCTCCGACGCGTACTTCCTTAGATATGAATTTTTCAAGTTAGACTGATGATAATTTGAATAAAAACGTTGCTAAAATATCCCGAGATCTATAGAAAATCAATATTTCCTCCAACGGATACTCCGAATAATATTCGGAATCCACTTCCTAAATATCTTTCCGATCTAGAGAATAGTACCATAATAAATCGTTTTTTTGCCGCACGCCACTGGTCACCGCCTTCGGGTGTTTCCGTCAAACAGTCTGCTGGAAACGGTCTGCCAAATTCACACCGGTGAATTTATCGATATTCAACCATTAAATTAAAAGTTGAATATCGAATTCTCCAATTAGGAATAAAATGCGGTTGGCCAAATGATTTTTGCACTTATATCATGCACCTAGATCTTGGAGACCACAGAACTGTATATGTCATATAAACAGCTATATGTGGTCTTCAAGGGCGCGATGGTGAATGAAAGAACAAGCGCTCAAAAGTTTCTGACTTCACCTCGGTGCTTTCGTTATTTCTTCAAAATATTTCTACCAACTTTAGGTATATTTGTGTTTGTCCAGATTGAATAAAATATTTATAATTCGACTTTTTCTTTACAATATTCCCCGAAAAATGTACACGGTTTCGGGAATTTGATATTCTTCATTTTAAAGAATACATATTCCCGCTGAGGATAGAACTCTCAGACAACCTGTATATTGAACAAAATGGGTTCAGTTGTATAACGTTTACAACTCAAGAACGACAGGATAGATTTTTATGATTTTTTTCCCGAATTTGTTATAGTAGTGTATACAGGGTAAGTCAATAGTGTTCGATCGGTCGATAACTCGATTTTGGGCTAGGAGAATGATTAAAATTTTGAGGGAATCGACAGCACTCAGCGCATAAGCTTGAATTATTTTTGACAGGATGGTCCGAAAGAGGTGAAACACGATATCACTTTGTTTTTTTAAATGGGAATGCCTATTTTTTATATCATACTTGTGATATCCATTAAATTCTGATTTAGAAATAACCCACTTGTCATCTGTGGTACTTTTTTACGTAGGCCACATTTTTCGAAAAATTTCATTGTTTAAATAGTTTAAACTAAAGATCATACCTTGAAAACCATTCGAGATAATTGTATGATTTATTTTTTATTGAAATCCCGAAAAATTTTCAGTGCTTCTGCAAATTTACGGATCCCTTTATTAGTGATCCGAAAGACACTGCAATTTGTTCACAAGTCCATTTTTTCAAATGGCATGCCCAAATTTTTTTTGCCTGTCTGAATAGTCTTCATTTTTTGTCTCGACAATGTGTGCCTAAAATGAATGTCCATCTTCGTCTTGATAGTATTGGCGAATTGAGTGATAATGAAAATGTTCCGAAATTTTGATACTTATCTGCAGAAGCTTGGCACTAACGAGAGAAAAAAATGGTATAGCATTGGTGATGCCAGGCCCGAGACTTGTGCCTTGTTGAACTAGGTATATTAATTTCACTTAAGGGTTCAATTTTTTTAACGAGTGTACACTGAAGATAATTTTCAAGGGTAGATAATAAATATTGGAGTCTGAAGTCTGTAAAAATGGACTTACCCAGTTGCCACATTGGCAGGTATCCAACGCTTCTTCCCTCAAAGCTCTGCGAGATAATGATTCTTCCCATAGTTTAAAATTTTTCTCATGAGCTACGATATGCTGTGAGGAAAAGTACCCAATGTACTTGTAATTTAATTTTTTTTTAATTTTATTTTATTTACAAATTCTTAGACTTTTTTCACTTGTAAATCAAATAATTTGACAACTTTGTGTCTAATCCTTCACAATAATATATCTGATATATTCAGTTTATTTTTGTCTTGGAATATATTCCAATTCTAAAAATGACAAATTTAATAATCAACCAAAAGAAAAATTCAAAATGACTAAAACTGTACAAATTGAGTAAACGGTTAATAAATTGAACAACTAAATTAACATAAAGACAGACGTACGTTTCGGAATTTTTGTATTTAATAATACAATTTTTCCTCATCAGTGCCTTATAGTTCAACGGAATTATTAAATTTACATTATATTAAATATCCTTCATCAAGAAGACTCATTAAACTTTTATAATTTTTTCACTTGTATAAATCCCACTTATTATCTCATTTTTTGTTTGTTTCAGGACAATACATTCGAATATACTTTGGTAAGTTTAGGTTAAGTGGCGACTACTGATAATCGATTTATATTTTCCCGATTCTTAGATCTCAGTTCCTCAATTATACACTGCGCAAAAAAATTAACGCACATTATGGAAATCTCAAATTTATTTTACAACTGAAGGTGTTCTCAATGATAATTATTGTTATCAGAATTATGCATGCATATGTTATCCACTTTCAACGTTTTTCTTCAATACAGATGTATTTTCCCAGCAGGAATAAAAAAAGATGAGATTATCAGATTTTGAATGTATTGGCTTCATTCTGAAATCAGTTGTTCTCGATCAATTCAGGTGATCAATAGTTTTTCTTTCGTTTGATTTTCTACACTCGATCGCTATGCAACGCGAAACACGCAATTTGACCCAAGAAGAATGTGCCCAAGCGGTAGTTTTGCGAGAAAAAGGGTGGACATACACAAGAATTGCAGAAAGATATGCTCAGTGCAATTTCCTGAATACTACTGGTTTCGGGGGAGGATCGATTATGGTATGGGGTGGAATATCTTTGACTGCTCGCACAGACCTAGTGGTCGTTGATAAAGGTGCTATGAATGCTGATAGGTATATAAGGAACATTCTTGAAGAGCATGTAGTGCCATTTGCCCCATACATTGGTGAAAATTTAATTTTTATGGACGATAACGCCAGACCCCATCGTGCGCGCATCGTTCAGAAGTACCTTGAAGAGGTTGAAGTCTCTCGAATGGAATGGCCAGCAAGAAGTCCAGATCTCAATCCGATTGAGCAGGTTTGGGACAACCTCAATAGAAGGCTGAGAAGTTCAGAAAATCATACAGCTACTCTTAATGACTTAGGAATCCAAGTCAGAGAAATCTGGAAAGGATTAATTCAAGACATATTTTGAAAATTGTTTATCTCTCTACTTTCACATAAGATTCGGTGAAATTCTGAATTTTTCTTCCATTTAATGTGTCTTGTTTCGTTCAAAACCTTCCCGAGAGAACATAAAAAATAAATTATAAAGTCAATGTAGAGTTAACTTTCATTAAAATTGAGATTTTCAGAATGTGCGTTAATTTTTTAGCGCAGTCTATTTGCTTCATTAATCAACTCTTTCAGGATATATTATTTGTATTAACTCATAAATTCTTCCTATATCTAAGAAGTATTAAAAATTGATCAATTTGAAAAGCCGCTTTGAAATGATCGAAATAATTTCTTTTAATGGAACACCTTAGATGACTGGAATACAATTCTAAGAATTTAATCTCCAAATAAAAGAAAAATATTTATATATAGCGTGTCCCGTCCAAAAATTAAGACAAAAACTCAATATCTCCGAAACGGATGACATTTTTGAAAAAAACGATAACGGAATAATTTTCGACAAATCTGCGGCTGAGAAACTGCGTTGATAAATGTAGATGTCCCATTCAAGGAACACCAACTTTGCTCTATATCTCTAAAACGCTAATTAGTTTCTATGATCTATTATGAGTACCATATAAAATATAAAAACTACTGAAAAAATCGTTTCAGAACAGAAACCAAGATATAACGAAATATAATATGTGGAACAGTCATTTTTCAGAAACGCCCTTTACCTCGAGAACGAATCGAGATATCTATCTATGTTCTGCTTTTTCATTAATTCAAAAAAAGAGTTCGGGTTTCCCTGAAGATTTTTTTCTGACTATAATAGTTTTCGAGATGCTTTCAGTGAGCATCGAATTTGGGACGCCCTGTGCATTTTGGATAGTAGGGACATTTATGTTTGAAACTAACTCGCCATCAGGAATTTACATTTATTCAGTATATTATTAGATAGGTAGGTACATATTTGTAATGCTTATTAAATCTATTTTTGTATGTAGGTATTTCGCAGTTTGTTCAGTTATTAAACATAGGTTGAATTCTACCTGAAACGTCATTCTCTTTCTCGATAGCCGCCTCAGTAGTCGCTCTAAATTTATTCATTATATTATTTGAATAGTTGACATTGCTGTTTTCTCCTTCGGTAATAATAGAACTAATAAATTTTTCGTCAACATTTCCTTTAAATATTTTATCTGCTATGTCCACTTTATTTCTGAAAGCTTCTTCAAAGTTTCCTATCGTCAAAATGGTTCAACGGTTGGTTTTCACAAGGAGGTTTCATACAACACAAAATCCAACAGGAGGAGAATAGTTCATACTCCTGGTGGTAGATTGGACTACTTGTACCTCAAAAAAGCAAAGAGTGTACCAAAATGTGGTCAATGCAAAGATAAATTGAGGGGTATTGTACCAGCCAGATCCTATGAAAGGTCCAGGCTCTGCAGACGTAAGAAGATGGTCAAGAGGGCTTATGGTGATGTGTTGTGCCACAAGTGCGTGAAGGAAAAGATCGTCAGAGCTTTCCTTCTTGAAGAACAAAAAATTGTTGTGAAAGTTATGAAAGCCCAACAGGGTGTAAAAGCTGCTCCCTCTAAGAAATAGTATAGAATATGGCTCTCGTTGAGGATTTCCATCCTCCAAGCCTCTTCAAATCAATTAAATCTGCTCCAGCATTTACTAAAATTGTTGCAGATGACCGACGGAAACAATGTCCTGTCTATTAAGTATATTGCCCAAATATGCCATACCTTGGTTGAAAACTCAATGGTTCATGAGTTAATGGGATTTTTATGAAAAAAATGGTGGGAATGAGGACTCAAATTCTTTTGGATTTATCGACAGAAAAAGCTTCTTTCGATATTTTTTTTCGATGCTGCGAATACGTAGTATTATCAGACTTTTTTGGTTTGGACCAAAAAATGTACAGGGTGTTCATAAGATCATGAACTTGGACAACTCAAATTCAAAACTCAAGATTTTCAAATTAGAATCTATATTTTTTCATTTCTTTAGTCGATTCTACGAACAAAAATAGTGGGAGTTACTTAAGCAAACCCTTCACCTAAAATGAATACTTTAAAGAGTTATCGCGGAGAACTTTAAATGAGGAAAAACCGCAATTCCTCACTGTGTGTAGTAGTCCCGGAAAACATAAAGAATCAAAAATTCGATATTTTGATAATTTAAGTTTCTTTCTGTGTTCTCACAGTCACATACTACTCCACACAGTTATAAATTGTGGTTTTTCCTCATTTAAGATTTTTCCTCGATAACTCTTGAAGTGGTCATTTTAGGTATAGGGTTTTTTGAGTAGGTAACCCCCACTATTTTGTACGTAGAATCGGCTGAAATAATAAAAAATATAGGTTTTAATTTGAAAATCTTGAGTGAATGATAAGAAAAGGATCATCGCTCCCCTATATCTACGCCACTGGATAACCTTGGCAGGAGACATTCACCCAATTCAAAGCACTACATAATCTAGTGTTGTAGTGTTCCAATCTTCAATACCTAATAATTAAAACAATGAATGTAATAATACTAGTGTTATAAGTATAGGGTGTTTTTTTCGAGGTATATAACTTTAAGTTGGCATCACTGCTCGAGATGGCGACCGATTTAACAGCTGTCAAGTGATTTATTCTCAGTTTGGTTTGGCAATTCATCATGAATAGACTCACGCCTAAACAACGCTTGCAAATAGTGCTATTTTATTTCGAAAATAATGGTTCTGTGCGGAATACGTATCGCGCACTACGTCCATTAGCGATGAAGCGCACTTCTGGTTGAATGGCTATGTCAACAAACAAAACTGCCACATTTAGAGTGAAGCTAATCCTCAAGTGTATGTCGAAACACCGTTACATCCAGAAAAACTGACTGTTTGGTGCGCTTTATGGGCTGGTAGAATCATTGGTCCGTACTTCTTCAAAAACGATGATGGCCAGAACGTTACAGTCAATGGCGATCGGTATAGAGCCATGATTACTAACTTTTTCATTCCTGAATTGAACAACCATGATGTCCAGGAGCTGTGGTTCTAACAAGACGGCGCAACATGCCACACAGCTCGTGCCACAATCGATTTATTGAAAGACACGTTTGGTGACCGCCTAATTTCACGTTTTGGACCTGTGAATTGGTCTCCAAGATCTTGTGATTTAACACCGCTAGACTACTTTCTGTGGGGCTATGTAAAGTCATTGGTCTATGCGGATAAGCCACAAACCCTTGACCATTTGGAAGACAACATTCGCCGTGTTATTGCCGATATACGGCCACAAATGTTGGAAAAAGTCATCGAAAATTGGACGTCCAGATTGGACTATATCCGAGCCAGCCGTGGCAGTAATATGCCAGAAATCATATTTAAAATGTAATGCCACAAGATCATCTTGCGGATAAATAAAATTCATGTCAATCGAGAATCCATCGTTGTTTTATTGAAATTTAAAGCTCTAAAAAAACACCCTTTATAAAAAAGTATAGTATAAAAATTTTTTCTTTTCAAACTTTAACACCCTGTATCTATTTCTTTTTCTTCCTATTTTGACAGAATACACTTACCAAATTCGAAACATTACATTATCTAGACTACAGAAATACCCAAAAATTAAAACAATGAGTACTTGTTTAGTTGATTAACTATTTCGCCTCTAGGGGGCGTTTAGATTCGCCAATAATCCTATGTAGGGCGAACACATTTCCCATACCCGTCATTAATTAAATTCTCTTTTTCGCGTCTCAGCTGAAAGACGCGTCCGAGGACTTAGGGGCGCCGGCGTCGCGACGTCTCCGGAACGGACGTCGCCGCGTCAGTCGCAATTTACGCGGATCGCGATGCAGTCGCCGGAACTACAGTTTCCTCCGCAATACGTTCAACGGCGTGAATAGCGTCGTCGCTTAGTCCTAAAATATCGGAAAATTCGAGAGATATTGCAACGTTGTTTCGGATGTAGTGAGCTAGATGATTCTTGACCCGTTTTGAAAGTATTGTATACGATGCGGCTCTTACAACTGCTATATTATATCGATATAAAACGAATAAAAATTCGTAATACACCGCGCAAAAAAATTAACGCACATTATGGAAATCTGAAATTTATTCTACAACTGAAGGTGTTCTCAATGATAATTATTTTTATCAGAATTATGCATGCATATGTTATCCACTTTCAACGTTTTTCTTCAATACAGATGTTTTTTCCCAGCAGGAATAAAAAAAGAAGAGATTATCAGATTTTTAATTTATTGGCTCCATTCTGAAATCAGTTGTTCTCGATCAATTCTAGTGATCAATAGTTTTTCTTTCGTATGATTTTCTACACTCGATCGCTATGCAACGCGAAACACGCAATTTGACCCAAGAGGAATGTGCCCAAGCGGTAGTTTTGCGAGAAGAAGGGTGGACATACACAAGAATTGCAGAAAGCTTTGGAGTTTTCCATACAAGTGTGTCTAGAATGTTGCAGCGATTCAGGGAGACAGGTATGAATGTCCGAAGACCAGGACAGGGTAGACCACGGGTAACAACTGCCATTCAAGAACGTTACTAGAGAGTTTCTTCGTTGAGACAACGGTTTGAAACCGCTCGCCTCCTTCAAAATCAGCTTGAGCAAACTCATGGGGTGCAAATTAGCACTCAGACAATAAGAAATCGCCTCAGAGAATTTGATTTAAGCCTCGTGTCGCGGCAAGAGGCCCAGCTCTTACCCCAGCCCATCGAAGGGCGCGTTTGGATTTTGCGAGAGAGCATATCCATTGGGAAGAGGCTGCTTGGGAAAGAGTTCTCTTCACAGATGAGTCTAGATTCTGCATCTACCATTGTGATCGACATTCCCTTGTGTACAGACGTCCACATGAAAGATATGCTCAGTGCAATTTCCTGAATACTACTGGTTTCGGGGGAGGATGGATTATGGTATGGGGTGGAATAAATTTGACTCCTCGCACAGACCTAGTGGTCGTTGATAATGGAGCTATGGATGCTGATAGGTATATAAGGAACATTCTTGAAGAGCATGTAGTGCCATTTTCCCCATACATTGGTGAAAATTTCATTTTTATGGACGATAATGCCAGACCCCATCGTGCGCGCATCGTTCAGGAGTACCTTGAAGAGGTTGAAGTCTCTCGAATGGAATGGCCAGCAAAAAGTCCAGATCTCAATCCGATTGAGCAGGTTTGGGACAACCTCAATAGAAGGCTGAGAAAATCATCCAGCTACTCTTAATGACTTAGGAATCAAACTCAGAGAAATCTGGGAAGGATTAGATCAGAACATTTTAAGATCACTCATTTTGAGTATGAACCGTCGTTGCCGAGCTGTAATTAACGCAAGGGGTGGAAATACCAAGTATTGAATCACTTATCAGCATTCCAGTATTTTGAAAATTGTTTATTTCTCTTCTTTCGCATAAGATTCGGTGAAATCCTGAATTTTTCTTCCATTTAATGTGTCTTGTTTCGTTCAAAACCTTCCCGAGAGAACATAAGAAATAAGTTATAAAGTCAATGAAGAGTTAACTTTCATTAAAATTGAGATTTTCAGAATGTGCGTTAATTTTTTTGCGCAGTGTATTATACCGTGTGTCTCAACTTGAAGGTAGAACGAAGAGGATGATTTAATGAAGAAGTTCCCAAACACTTCGTTTTTGAGAGTCAGGATGTTTGAATGTTGTTTTGGCAAATACATAGGGTGTTTCATTGGTGAACGGAAAAACTAGATCATTGGTTAGAGGACACCGAGGTGGTTCTAGATATACCCCATTTCTAGGTCTGACCGCCTTGGTTACGAGATACTGGGTGTTTCATGAATTTTGTTAATTCCTTTCCGGAGTCATAACAAGCGAATCCCCCAGTATATTTTTTCTATATTTGACAAACATCTTCTTCATCGTTCTTATTTAAAGCTTAAATGAATCACTTGATGATCACAAAGAAAATCCAGGTCCGGATTATTTGTAACAACACCCTGACTTACCTTGGAACAACACCCTGTATATAGTAATTTTTTAAATCCGTTTTTCCATTCGAAGAGAGCACAAAAAACCGAACGAGGTCGCGTAATTAGAATTTAGTTTTGGTAATCAATTATTGAAACTATCGCTTTCCTTGTTATTTTAAAATTACTAAATATTATTAAATACATGAGCTTCCTTTCTTTATAACTTCAGACCAACCCATTGTGTAATTAGCATCAGGAATATAGTCCTACTTGTAATTAAAAGAAGAAAAATTGGCGAACTCTATGTTCTTAATTCAAAATTGAACGCTTGAATGTTTCATTGGAATAAATGAAAATAATAAGGTCATTATATGCTCATCCGTAGATACGATAATTTTGGTAATTTATTGATTGGTCGAGAAGGTCCCCACAACCGGCCTTCTAGATCACCTGATTTTAGTCCTATAGATTATTATGACTGGGGAAATTTCAATTACGCGATTTCGTTCAGTTTTTTGTGCTCTTTTCAAATCGAAAAGGGATTTTCAAAATTTCTATATACAGGGTGTTGTTTCAAGGATACAATTCATATTTTTTTTAAATCCGGACCTGGATTTCCTTGTGATAATTAGGTAATTCATTTGAGCTTCAAATAAGAGAGATGTGTTCCAAATATGAACAAAATATACTGGGTGGTTCGCTTGTTATGACCTCGGAAAGAAATGAGCACCTGTATCTGGGTAGTCCAAGGCAGTCAGAAAAAATAAATGGGGCATATCTAGAACCACCTCGGTGTCCTATTTTCACTGTTCAAGTTTCTTCGTTTACCTCCTTTATTACGCCTTAGAACTCAATTTGAAAAAGTACCACCCTAAATATCTCGACCCTTATGCAAAATGAAAAACTTTGGTTCATATTAGGGGGACATTTTAAACGGTTGGTTCCAATCAATTTGTTTCAACCCTATGACATATGACAGCAACCCCTAAAATCTTAAATGGGAAGGGGGGTTGAGTGACAGCTGTTTTGAAGAGAAATGCTTCGAACGGCGGATGGATTTTTTTTTTCTATTCGATAATGGACTAGTTTTCATTTTTTTGTTAAGGGTTAATTCTAAAAATTTAAGTAAAATGAAACAAAAATGTGGAAGAATCATTGAAATATCTCTAGAAATGAAAAAGTTATGGGAATTTGAAATTGCGCTTGGAAGAATAATTTCATAGTACGCAGCGTCTAGTGTGTGACGTCACGCCACTTACACGAGGCAGAGTGCTTACGAATTCATTGGTGTACAATCACTTGCGCCGTTCGTGTCGTGTTTTGTTCGTTGCACGATGGCTGAAATAAAAAAAATCCTACAAATATTGTATTGTGCCTATGTGTGCAAGCACGACAATTAAAAACCCCAATAAATTGTTTTTTTCATGTACCAAATGACATGAATCAAAGGAAGAAGTGGTACAAATTAAAGAGGCGTGACTTAATTGGACCTAAAACTACTTCATGTGTGTGCGAAGTTTAACTCCTTTCATTTCAGCACTGACATAAGATGGATTTGAAGAAAAAAACTCCATAACTGCGAATATATCTATTTTAGGCAAATTGTAACTTTGTCCTTCTACGAAGCCTTCTTTCATTATGGTGACATAAAAACAAAACTCGAGTTAAAACTACACTGTACAACTACAAACGGCGCGAGAGCCTTGGCGCGGCTAAGTATTTAAACGTAATTTATGGTGTAGCGATCACAGGCAAGTGGCGTGACGTCACAGACGAGTCGGAGACCAAAGACGTTCCGCGCTAAAATACGTAAATTTAAAAAATCCATTTCTCACTCATTTATTGATGAATTTTCAAAACTTTTTTACTGATTTTTCAGTTTTGCTCTATATTTTAATTCTATCGTGTTAAATATAGTATTATCAACATCACTAAACTAGTCCATTGCATAGCACCATAGAGTGCTAAACATAGATAAAGGGAGTATACGCAATTTTTACGTGTCCCAATTCCCCAACATGGCTGGATGACGTCGGATTGTAATAGATATTCATTTTCAAAACCACAATTTTATTATAGCATATTATTAATGTATAATATATCGAATGAAAGATAATTATTTGAGTGGTTCCCGATAAAATATGCACATTTGTATATTTGGAATTTGATATTATTATATTTGTCGAATTTATAGTGGGCAGAATATTCATTATTTTCGGTATCTACCTGCTGAAATCCAAACTTTAGCTTCCTAGTGTAATCGGTTGCTCCACGAGCTTGCGAGCTTGAAGTTTGTTTTCTGAATTTCTGATATGATATATTTAGGTTTTTTTATCAATATATTTCGAGTGAATATGACACTTTCATTCACTATGAGACATAAGATTTTTTTTCTTTTTTTTTTGAAGAAACCCGTGAATTGATTGAAATATCGTGTCACTGATATTGGTTTTAATTTCCTTCCTTATGTCAAATTTGAGAGTTCATGTTGAGGACAAAATTCGCTTACTGAAAATAACGTATGCTCCCTTGATCTATGTTCATTATTCTGAGAATAGCACACATTTCAAAACGTGAAAAGTGAAAATTTCAGGATTGCTAAATAAAATTTTTCCTAGACCGATTCCGAAGGTTTATAAGGGAAATAAAATAATATCAAAATCAATCATTCTTTACTCTGATTCAATTTCCTCCAAGCGATGCAGCGTACTCACCTTTTCAGGTTCAGTATTGTGCTTTCAGACAATGAAAATCATCCACTTCAGATAAAAGTACCGAACGATAAATAAATGAATGAATAAAATTTATAGATCTCTTAAGATATCGTTTCTCAAACTGTGGGCCACGCCCCCTAAGGTGAGCGCATTTACACGATTGGGGGGGCAAGATTGAAAATGAAAAATAAAGATAAAATGCTAAAGAGAGATTTGAAAAAATATTTATTGAAATTTTATAACGATGACAAAGAAACATTTTTGTATGTGGTGTAAGGTACTTGATGAAACATCTATCAGTTGTTCTTATTCTTCTAGTTATAGTCCAATAGGTCTATTCTCAAATGGAGTGTAATTGTGTTATTTGACTTCCCATGTCTGCGGATAGGGGTAGCAAAATTTTTCGATTTACAACAGGGGGCAGTGAAGGGCAACAGTTTGAGAATCGCTGTCTTAAGACATGAAATTAAGTGTGAGACAAGTCAGAAAAAAAGAAGTCAACAAAAATAATTATCAAAAGTATCATTTGAAATTCACCAACAGAAAAATAATAATTTCTTAACAACAAAGTTTCCAGTCTCGCCTTGAATTCTCAAAGATTCAGAGATAGAATATGGGAAGGTGAATAGTTGAACAATTTTATCCCATGATATGTGGGCGACATTTCGAATTATCTCGTTTTGTGTTTTGGTATAAACAGCACTCCCCTATTCCTTATTTGGTGGCTATGAAAGCTAGATAATTTTGTGATGCTATTTCTCCTTATGTCACTGAACCATCTCAAATTTATATTCAGAAAAATTCCATTTTTCACAAATTTTACACAATA
This sequence comes from Harmonia axyridis, assembly GCF_914767665.1. NCBI lineage: Eukaryota > Metazoa > Arthropoda > Insecta > Coleoptera > Coccinellidae > Harmonia > Harmonia axyridis. The sequence continues at coordinate 54,146,337 of NC_059502.1, read as the reverse complement.
TTTAGATGCGGTTACAGTATCTAGGTGGCGAATAACAAGTTTCTTACTATATTAACCCATTGAAAAACGAATACATTCATTATTCTTGATGTGGATTACAAGATTGTTTGTATGACATCAAATCACAAGACAATCAAGTAGAAACTCCCACAATATTTGGAGCTCTTCGAAGGAAAAAGCCCTAACTGCAAACGACGTGGCGGCAGCAAACAAAATAATCAAACACATCTGCGAGAATGATTGTAAACCGTTTTGAGAATAAAATCTGAACAACTCATCTCTCAGTCTTGGAGGAAGGTCATTGATGAAAAGAATGAACAACAGAGGTCTTAGGACGGATCCCTGAGGTACTCCTAATTTCGAGGTGTACTCAGATGATAGAGTATTCTCGACTTTCACATTTGTTTCCCGAGATAACTTTCCAACCCTTCCAGAAATATACGCCTGAAACCCATGCTATAAAAGTTCGTATTTCCTCAAAATGTGATTAGTGTCATCAATTTCGGACGAGTGTTTTCTTTCACTATTAAAAGCTCCCGATAAGCAAATTAACTTGGCTTCCGTCTCATTTTCCCAATTCTCTGATATTAGTGACTATTGATTACCGAATACTGGAAGCAAATTGTGAATCGCTCTTAGGGCAGGTTCGCACGATGGCCGAATCTTCGAACTCGTGGGATTTTCTCGCTAAAGGGCAGTCCCCGTCGCGTCCTCACAGTTGGCACAGTTCCGAGGATAGGTGTCCGGATTCCAGGAGAGGCAGCTTGGGAAGATGCCTCAGAGCTTCTTTGCTGAAGTTGCATCTGATTGGTAAATTATACAATGTTATTTTTCCGAATTCATCAAAAAATGTAGAGCGTTTATTTATCAGTTCATATTGTTTAATAATGCGTGATGAAGGACCACCCTTTCGGGAACGAGAAATAGACAGTATCGGGTTTACGTGTATATTTTGATTGGTTACAAGGTTTACAACTGTGGTGGTGCGGCGCGTAGTTACTTAACGAGCACGTGTTGATGACTTAAAGGTTACTTAACGAGCACGTGTTGATGACTTGAAGGTTACTTAATGAGCACGTGTTGATGACTTGAAGGTCTGGACGAGAAGGAAGGAAGGGCTCTCTCCATACCCTCGTACTAAGGGTGTAATTGTTGAGACAGGGGGGGTTTGCCACGTTGAGCACAGTGGCGCAACATCTAATAATCATGTAACATGTTTGACCACGGTATAAATTCCATTCACCGTGGCTTGACTGTACAATTGCTGAAGTTTGATTTCACATGTACCGGTTGATTCAAAAGTCTGGAAACGGTGAATTTATTTCGCGCACAGGTGGAAAATCGAAATTCTGGTACTGGGGTTTTTAGTAATTTCGCCCGAGGAATCTAATGGGCCCATCTGATTTTGGAACACAAAGGGCCTTATACAGATATGAGGCCCAACTTTGAAATTTCAAATGCAAACTCATCTTTTTTATTGCAGATTCGGATTCAGCGGGAAATTTTACTTCCGAATTGGTTGAAACCAAAATTTTTTCGTCCATTTTTGGGCCCTATCCAGCGTTTTTTATTCAAAAATCTGGTGGCGTTCATTCAGATCAGGATGCAAAAATTCATATTCTGATACTGAGGTTCTGAGTCCATCAGATTTTGGGTGCAAAAGGGCCTTATACGAGATAAAAAATGCTTTGACAAATATGGGTTTGTATTTGAAATTCAAAAGTTGGGCCCCTTATCTCGTATAAGGCCCTTTTGGCGTTTCGTACCGAGATCGCTGGTGGATTCATTGGTTAGGCAATCCAGTGATCTCACACCCTCTCACACCATCGTGGAGAGGTGACCCTGTTGCATTGCACGACTCTTTTAAATACGCTAGGGACGAAGTAGTGTGACGCGAACACCCATAGCGCCATCTGAGAGCAGACAGAGTCACTTCACTTCTAACTCTTTTTGGTGATATTCTGATGTGATTCTGGGCCCATTAAAGAGGTTTGCAGTGGCGTACCGAGCTTTGGAAAATTCAAATTTTCCTTCTTTTGAAGAAGTTTTCCAAAGAATTTCGCTTACTCATAATAAGATTGTGATGTATAAGGTTGTTACATATACCTCCTTGGGTACGCCAATGGAGGTTTGTGCTCTTTTTCTGGCAAGTGGGTTAGACTCCTCATTTCCTTTAATTCCCGGGTGACCGGGAACCAACATTGAACAGTTCTTATTATACTGGTCTATTTCATTGAGTTTAATCAATGATATGTGAGCTCAATGCTCTGATAGGAGCCTGTCTGACTGTCAGAATTGATCGATTATCACATTTCTGATATTTTCTTAGTCCAGAAATCTTTCAATTCGGGGTGTAAGGACCCCGTCTGTGTACCATTTGATGGTATTTTTATTGAAAACTGGGATTAGGGACTCCCTTTCCCGATCTTCTTTTTCTACATAGCATCGTAGTATTTTGAATAGACTTAGAACTGGTCATGGTCGTTGTAATAGTACCCTCTTCAAATGGCGTTCTATTGATAGCCCACTATGTGAGTGTGGTGTAGAAGAGACCATTGACCACTTGGTGAATGATTGTCCGATTTATAAATTTCATGATGGTTTCCAAGCTATCCATTCAGTTTCAGATTCTTTTTTAGAATGGGTAGTTAACTTCAAATCGATATAATGAAAACTAATATTTAGTACTCCTTTCTGCTTCTTTTCTTTTTGTTTTAGGATCCAATTGGAAATTATAGAGTCGTCAACCGAAAAGAGAGGATAAAGGAAATTTTGTTTTGGTTGAAGAGGAAGTCCTTCAATATAAATTATGTCAGCTTATTCTGTAAACGTTCACACAAACCAGTCACTACACCGATACGGGGAGACAGAGTTTTTGCTGAGGTTTTTATCTGTTCTCTTGTATCATACGTTGAAATGTATGATGCCCCGTTACATTTCCTCTGCTAATACTGAGATTCATCGACACATATGCTTGATTGTTTGAAATTAATATTTTGTATTGCTCTTTCTCAAAAGAATATATATATATATATATATATATATATATATATATATATATATATATTCTTTTGAGAAAGAGCAATACAAAATATTAATATTATAATTATTATATATAATAATAATATATATATATATATATATATATATATATATCGTAGTGAATGTTTTCTCGATGCTAATTTTCTTTATCATCTCGCCACTTGGAAGGCTCTCTGATTCCTAATTCCCTCATTGACGGTACCTTCCCTGGATAATTTTGGAATGACCTCATATACTAATCTATCTATCACAACATTAAGAGGTGTTAGAGGTGTGAGATCTGTAATGATCTCCAATGTCCCCACACTTGGCAATAATATAAAGTGCGGTATTATACCCAAATATCCAAAACATACACAATTTTCAGTCATATATTATTAATTACGATATTTAATTTGAAAGTGAGGAATATTACAGGCTATTCAATTAAGGTATAAAATACATATTAATGCGGTGATCGTCTCACGTGGCAACGGACAACGTCGACAGAAGTTTTAGAGCCCATATATATATATCATATGTATGAAATGACGTCACACCTGGTGAGATTTTAGTACTAACCAACAACGTTTTTTACTTCTTGAAGTGTTCACAAATCTGAGAATATTTGCTCGCCCTACTAACTGATGCCATCATAAAACTCTACAGTTTTATAGAGTTTATTGAATGTATTTTCATGAATAAACTCTCCTATTATTATTATTATCAATTCACGATGTTGCCGAAGTGTAATTTTGATTGTAATTATTCAAATGTTAATTTTGATTTTTCGGTTAAATTAGGAAAAAATCTACAATCTGACAACGATGCTGGAAAACGTTTTATGATGTAATTTCATTGCTAAGATTAATATACCATAATACTTTCATTATATATATACAGACTAAATAAATGTTGATCAATATTAATGGGTGAAATTTTCCATTTAGGCAATAGAATGGATGGACAACGTGCTCTGGAATTGATGCCTCTCCTTCAAGAGCGATTGGTGGTGCTGACTGGGGGACGAGATCGGAGAGGTGGACCCGTCCTATCTTTTCCAGCCAGCCCAAGGCGGGATCGCGCTAAGCCTGAAGATTACCGTCGCCTCTTGCAATATCTTATGTCCATACCAAAGTAAGTGAAAATTATTTTCCTTTTTTTTTCACCGTAGGTTATTGACTTTTGGCTTCATGCAGGAAAAGCGTGAAATATTATTATTTCTTCATTATAACGGCCCATTGAAAGTTTTATCTTTTCGTGTTTTGGTTCTAAATATGCCAGTGGCGGCTCGTTGCACTCATTTTTTTGGAAGCTGCGGTTGTGGACACCCTTTGCAAATCTGTTTTTCACTTACCATTGTAGTGAAGGTTTTCTAGATGCCAGTTTTATTTATCATCTCGTCATTTAAAAGGCATACTGTTGGCATGTAGTTAGTCAGACAGGACCAGGCTTTCTAATTCCCTCATTGCCGGTACCTTTCCTGGATAGTCTTAGAATGGCCTCATAAGCTTATCTATCACAAGATGTATTTCGGAGGTTGTCATGATGGCTGAAAGAGGCTTTTATGCCATCGCAAATTGGTGTTATTCAAATAAAATAACCATTAATTCAAGCAAAAAGGAATGTGTTGTTTTCAGTACTTCGCATTCAAGAATTAATAAATCAGAAAATATTGTTCTCTCTGGACAAGCTGTACTAGCTTCCTGGGTGTTCTAATTGATCATCAGCTGAATTGGTCGGAACACATCAACTCATTGCGTAGTAAATTAAACTCTGTTCTCTACACTCTCCGTGTTTTGGCATTGCAGTCCGACTCTGAGGTTATGAGGACAGTGTACTTCTCTAATTTTCATTCGATCATGTCCTATGGAATCATAGCTTGGGGTAACGGTTCGGATGTTGGAAGGATTTTTGTGGTCCAAAAAAGAGCACTCAGAACCATGCTTGGTTTCACTGCGAGAACATCTTGTCGCGGACATTTTGAAAGTCAGGGAATACTTACTACTGCCGGAACTTATATTCTAAAATGCTTATTATTTTTTAAGAACAACCATGATCTGTTTCGGGAATATGGGAATTCCAATAGAACAAGGCGCATCCACCCGTTTCACTTTCCCAGATATTCACTTTCACTGACGTAGAGAAATGTGGAATATATGTGCTTGAAGCTGTTTGATAACTCCCGAGGAGTTATCAAATACTAAAAGGAAACCTTTTCAAAAATCAAATCAAAAAATTATTGATAAATCTGGAACCATACAATGTCGAGGAGTACTTAATTTCTGTGTTTCAAATCTGAACGTTTTAGTTTTTCATAGTTTCTCTAGTTATATTGACGTATTTTCTTTTCAATGTATGTTTTGATTATGGAAATAAATATATTATTGTTATTGTATTGTTATTGATGAAGAGGTGTGAGATCTGTATTGAGCTCCAATTCCTGGTTGGGCAGATTAAGGGGCAATACTAATGTGGAGATGATATTAAATCTCAACACCGTCCATCCTAATTATATTAATACCTATACCCAATATTGAACCACGTATTTCAATTTACACAATTATAATGAAATAACCAATGCAATTATTGCAAAGATGATGGATGTGCAGTGTTATTATGATACTAATATAATATACCTTCACTTTCAGATCAATTGAATAAAAATCCATAACGAATTATTCTATGTATTATAAGTTGTGAATAAGAGTTCATTCCTCTTGAGTTCTTAGAAATGTTGAATTTTCCATTCCACAGTGTGATGTTTAGTTTATCCAAAGTCACTTGAACTAGTCCATAAAAACGCTTGGCCATACATGTCCTTTTGAAGTGGATACCGCGATCTGCTAAATACCGGGGCCTATTTGAAAGTATTGTTAGGCAATAAATTCACTGGCCCCAAAGGAATTTCTGGAAACTTGGACAAACCTTCTCTTCTTGATAGTGCCAATCCGTTATTGGAGACCATTCTGGCTATTGTGACCTTATTCACTGCTGCACGAAACAGTCCAATTGTTGTTTCCAAGAACCAGACTCTCAAATTTCTGAGCCACGAAATTCTCCTCCTGCCGAGACCTCTCCTTCCCTCAACCTTGCCCTGCAGTATTAGCTGGAGAAGGCCGTATCGTTGTTCATTCCGCATGATGTGGCCCAAGTACTCCAGTTTCCTCCTTTTCACGGTGTCAACAATTTCAGTTTTCTTGTTGACTAATATTAGCACCCTCTCATTGGTCATGTGCTCTGTCCAACTGATTCGGAGTATTCTTCTGTTGAGCCACATCTCGAATGCTTCAAGCCTCTTACACGAAGCTTCAGTAAGCGTCCATGACTCCACCCCATACAGAAGCACAGGAAAGACATAGCACTTCAGAAGTCGTATTTTGGTCTTCTTGTTCAGGTCGTGATTCGTGAAAAGTTTTTTCATTTTAATGAAAGCTGCTCTTGCCTTTTCAATTCTACAGCGGATTTCCCTCGAATGATCCCATTCAACCTTGTATAAGCGAAATATTCATCTTCCTCCAGGTGATTTGGATATACTATACCTTGACTCTCCTGTACTTCCTGTTCTACTCTCATTCTTGCACATTACTTTCTCACAATAAGCAATTCCTCTGCTTTCTAGAAACTCAATTTAACAGTAACGAATCAGCTGTTCATAACTAATACAAAGATCCTTTTTTTATTTTTAAATGGAGGAAAATGCACCTTATGGACACCCAACAAATCTCGAAAATGTTCTAAGATTCGAGGTTATTAAAGTCATAGTTACTCCTCGAATAGTGTACCGAGAATTACACTTAAGTCCTTAACTGGCGCCCGCGGAAACATAAGTAACCCCTATTCTACCACGTACTCACAGCCAAATGTTGGCATCTTCTTGCTTCCTTCTGGGCATCTTGTGTCTCCTTCTGCTAGACCTGTCAATGATTTCTACTTACCTTTATGGCCTCTGTCTGGTCGGTTCTGCGCCTCTCTGGTGGACCCTACTGCTCTACTTCTTCTTCTCATGTTGCTCGTTCTGCTTGAACCTGTCGCTTGGAGGGGTAGAGATAAGGGGATATTATTAGGGATGGGTGAGGTTTTGGCAGAAATGTGGTGTTTGGGGAAACATGGGATTGTTGAGGTATGAGGAATAAGCAGGCTGGGATTACCCACGCCACATTTTTTGGTCAGTCTTGGTTTCACTGTCTACTTTACAGCAGGCAGTTACTACAAACCCTCCCACCACGACAAGGTGCTGACCTCGGAAGAGTATACAAAGAATCCTTATAGGAAATAAGTTAACGATAGAAAACGATGTCAGCTAAATGGCCGCCACTGCTACGGTTTCAGCACCTTATCCTTTTCATGGAATTGTCCATGATCAAGTGCATGACTTCGATAACTATCACTGTAACAGTTTCACCAGCCTCATTTTCAAATGAGTAAGGTCCAATCCTGCCATCAGCACAAAAACCACACTCAACAGTGACACGTTGAGGTTGGAGGAACTTCTCAATTACCACTCTTGGATTTTCTGAGCCTCAAATCTGACAATTTACGTAGTCTCCGAGGTAACTGATCCACATTACTGAAGATGATTTTTCGATGGAAATCCGGATCATTTTGATGCATTTCAAGAACCCAATCAGCAAAAATAAGACTTTGCTGTTGATAGACCGCCTTGTGTTTTTTTGTTAACTGAACTTTAAAAGCCTTTAAACCCAAGTTTTTATGTAAAATGCAGTGTGATGTCATTCAATCAATGGTTCTTGAGCGATGCACATGGTTTCGTTTCGATTCTTCACATTACCAACTTGTCCCAACAGTCCAAATTCAGTTTCACTACTGCCAGCCAAAAGTGTTTTAGATTGGCGAACTGTAACTGCAAAATTTTCACCATTTTTATACTGAATTTTAACAATTTTCCTGAGTTGAAGTGTGTATCGTTCTATTTTTTGTAATGGCGTAGTTTTAACTTGTCAAACGTGATCAAAAGATGACAGCTTAAAAAATGACAGCTGTCCAGATAGCGGGCTATTCAAAATAAAACCTCTAATGGAAAGCCCTGTATGATCAAACGTCTTGACATGTCGACAAAAATGTACAAGATGAAACCTTGACATAGCAATATAAAAATATATCGACCGTATTCTCACCCAAAGTTTGGGTTAATAACTGTCCAAAATATCTCCTTATAAGATCAATACTGTCTTCGTATCTCTGAAACATGAATGATTCAAGGAATAGCTAGCCGATAACTTCAAGAAACCTTCATGAAATACCTATAAATGGTTACCCTAAAAATATCATAAAGGCTGCAATACAGAAAAAACATCGTTTAGATTTTCGATTTTTTTTTAACCGTTTATTAGCAGAATATACTTTTTACAAACAATGAAATTACAGAAATACAATAATTCAATCATAATGCTCCTTAATGTAAGAAATCAATAATTTTCTAAAATCCCTATAATTATCACAATTTTTTATTTCATTTGGCAATTCATTATATAAAGTTAATCCTTTTGCAAGTGTTGACCCTGATGCCGAACAGGTACGAAAAGAATCCACATAAAAGTTATTTCTATTTCTTGTATTATACTTATGCACTTCAGATATATACTTGATATTTTCAGATAAATAGTTTGGCAGCATTTTATGTTCGATCTTGTATATCAATTCTAAAGTTCTGAATTTAATCCTTTGCCTTACATTCATCAAATCCAACGCTTCTAACATCAACCTAATTGGAGTTCTTCTATTACACCTCAAGACCATTCTCATACCACGATTCAATATTTTCTGCAGCTTATCTATGCTATTCGATTTCAAGTTGAAAAATAATGACTCGCAAAAGTCCAAATGGGGTAAAACTATTGCCCTAAATAACAACTATCTTGTCTTTACATCTATTTTGTCACTAATTCTATTTATGAACTGAATTTTTTGTGCCATCTTCCCCGCAATATACTCAACATGTAATTTAAAATTCAAATTTTGATCCATTTTTACTCCCAAGTATTTAATTGATGTTGCTTCTTTCAATATATTTTTGTTTATTGACACTTTTATATTTTCTTTATTAATTTTCTTTAATCTAATTTCGCTACCAAAAAACATATATTGCGATTTATTTGAATTCACTATCAGTCTATTATCTCCCATCCAGTCATTTATCATTTCTAGATCTTCATTCATAATATTAACCATATGATCACTATTCTCTCCCGTAATATATAACATGGTATCATCCGCAAATGCTAATATTTCACAATGTTTCTTATTTTTTATAATGTTATTAAACAAAATAATCGGTAAAAAGTTTACAGTATGTATAGATCAAAGCACAAAATTGAATGATTTTTGTGATTCTTCATCAACCATTTTCCAAATTATCGAATATGATTAAATAATAGCTATTACAAATATCAATGTCATTCGAATAAGAAAGTATTACGTCAAGTGACATAAATCGAATGATATGCATTTTTCCCAGATACATTCCATTTCGCAGAAAAAGTTTTCTATTGTTCTATTGTTGAAACGCAATACCGATGATGAACAAGAGAAAATCTCTTTTGTAATGATAAATAAAGCGAAATATCCTGTGTAGCTATTCAAATGGGATATTGCTTCCGATTTCTTTCCTTTATCGCTTTAATTACCACATATATGAAGTGATTCGATAGTTTTTCATCTCAAGCGGAAAATAATGACGATGTCTCGCTCTAGGGGATAGATACATTCGTATTGCATAATCACAATGGGATTACTATAGTAGAAATTCTGGACATTATTTTGGCGTATTTAGTGGAATTATCTCATACTTAAGCCTATCAGTAAAGAAAAAAAAAACTTCTCTCGCATTTGGCTTTCTCATTCTCTGCTAAGGGTAACATTCACTCAATTCCGAATATTTAAAATGTTAGAATGATAGTGTCCTCGGTCCTCGTAGTTCTTCTGATCCTCGTCTACGTCATCCTGCCCATTCTTGGATATGAACGTCGCCTTCTGTGAATTTTCTTGTTATACCTAAAAAAACAGCAATTCTTGCCTCTTGATGTTTGCAGATCTGCATACTATTCTATACTTTTTCAACTTAGAATTTGGACTACATTTATTTCCTTGTGAATTCATTATTTTACTGCAAAAAACATTCAATAATATAATTTTGGAAATATTCTGGATCTTCATTTTGTTATACAGGGTGTTTCCTAAACATGCGGCAAAAATTCAGGGGTTGTTCCTTGGACTATTCTAAGAATATTTTGTCCTTTGATGATTTTTGAAAAACCTATTTGTTTCGAAGATATAGGGGAAACAAAATTTCAGATAATAACATTTTATTATGAAAAATTACATGAAAATTCAACTCAACCTACAAAAACTGTTGAAAATGACCACCTCTAGCCAGCATACAAGCATCCAATCTTCTCCTCATTGACTTATAGCGATTCATAATAGTCAAAGATAAAATGTTAATTGCTAATACATCACAAAACGAATTCAAATGAAAACCGTGTTTAATATGTATTCCTTTACCATCTGCACTTATCAATTTTTAGTCAAAAAACTGGCCGTTTTTAGTAATTGGAATGTTGTTAAACAAATTTAAAAATAAATTGTACCTACTTAGTAAACACAGTGCGGTACGCATTTTTATTTAAACTATTATTAATTTTAAAAATATGAAAAATGTTGTTCGCCTTGTATCTTCGAAACAAAGTGGTTTTTCAAAAATCATCCAAGGACAAAACATGCTTAAAATAGTCCAAGGAACAACCCCCTGAATTTTTGCCGCATGTTTAGGAAACACCCTGTATAGAGCATTTTTTCGAATTTAACTTTGGTTCGTTCGCTACTACCTTTTGACATTCAAAGATGCGTAAATTTCATGGAAAAAATCGAATTAAACAGCAATAAATGTCGTCTCAAATTGAAATTGAGTAATAAACATAGAGAGAGGGAGCATAATTATGTCATTTTCAGTAAGCAAATTTTGTCCCCAACATGAACTATCAAACTTGACATGAAGCGCGCGGAAATGAAAATATAACAGTGATATTTTACTTAATTCGCGAGTTTCTTCACAAAGAATGCACTTATGTTCCATAGTGAATCAACGTTTCATATTAACTCTAAATATATTGGACTAAATATATCAGAAATTCAGAAAACAAACTTCAAGCGCGCCAAACGACGTGAAACAACCGATGACACTAGGAGAGCGCAAAAGTTGCCAAACCATGGATTTCAGCAGGTGAATACAGATAATAATAAATATTCTGCTTAGACTGCTTATTATAAATTCGACAATTAGGAAAAATATCGGTTTTCCAAATGTTCAAATTTGCATATTTAATCAATCACTCAAATAAATATATTTCATTCAATATAATACACATTCATAACGATATAGTAAAATTATGGATTTGAAAATATATCACAATCCGACAACGTAATCTAACCATGTTGGGGACATATAAAAATTGCGTATACTCCCTCTATCTATGTTTATTACTCTATGATTATTCCCAATTTGGATGTGTTTAGTCCCAATTTGAATTTGATCACTCCAAATTTGATTTTGTTAAGTCTCAATTCGAAGTTGAAAAAGTAGATATAGTTGTTGAGATGATAATTGGGATGGTTTTCGTTGAAATCATTTCTTACTGACATTTATCTGAAATCTGATCCCTATTTTTTCACGCATGTTGTTGTTAATTTGGATTGTTACGTCGATGAGTATCGTTGTCTTCTGATGTTTATCGACAAATAAGAGGTTCCATTTTGAAGAGCTCGCTATCTGGACAGCTGTCACTTTGGAAGCTGTCATCTTTCGACACTTGACAAATGAAAACTAATCCATTACTAAAAATGGAACGATACACGCTTCAACAATGCATTGAAATTGTAAGAATTCACTTTTGCAGTCTCAGTTCGCAAAACCAAAGCATTTTTGGTCGTTCTGAAGAACATTCTCGAGCGACAATAACGAAACTGGTGAAAAATTTTGAGCTGTTGGGCCAAGTTAGTTATAGATTTAGGTCTTAAAGCTTTTGAAGTTCAATTAACACAAGAACTTAAGCCGGTCGATCATACGCAAGTGGTATATTTGCTGATTGGGCTCATGAAATGCATCCAAATAATACGGATTGCAATAAAAAATCATTCCCTTTCACATTTGAGGCTATGTTAATAGGCAGAATCATTGCATTTGTGCATAGATCCTAGAATGTTTGTTGGAAATCCTCTCCATCCTCAACGTGCCACTGCTTGGTGCGGTTTTTAGACTGGTGGTATGATTGGACCTTATTCATTCAAAAATGATTGCAGAATTTTCATCATTTTTGTAGTGGTTTTCAGGTACTGCCTCGTACCTGAAAAAAACACTGTTAATGAATAACTTCACATTGTATTGAAGGCTGTAAGTTCCTAATATTCAATTTAAATGCTGTTGTGGATCAAGGTTCCCCTGCTGATGTTTCAAATATTTATATATAACAGATATGAAAATCTCCTTACTCTTTGGTCTAGTCGGTTCTTCATCTGACGCCTGAAGATGCTTACTGCAACAGAAAGCGAAACGTTGTTCGATTTTTCGTCAAAAAAAAATCACATAAAAGGAATGATTCCTTCATATAAAACTTTCAATGTAATTCATTATAATTAACGAAAAACAAGAAAAGAACGATTATCCAGATGCAGCATCACAATCCACCATAAAATCGCGTTTCCTTTCTTATTCTCAACTGTTGGCTAGTTAACAACACTCGAATAAGTTCCAGTTCATACTGAAGGTGGATGGCAGCCAGGAAAGAATAGCCGACTACGAGGCGCCACTCTTTACATTGTTTATCATACTACGTCTAAAAAAGCTTCCTCCTCAAATGAAATTGGATGGATTTTCCAAGGAGATATAAGGGATTTTCTTGTGTTTCTTGCCAAAAGCTGCATTGCCAGTTCGGACTGGATATTACGCTTTCCATCGAGAACAGCTTACCAAGGATCGGATTGAAGGATATAATTTGAGGAAGCGAAGATACATTGCGTTGCCGAATTCCGATTTTGAAGAGGTCTCGTTTTGATATTAAAAAAGACAAGTAAATATATTTGTCTTTTTTACTTTGTTTTTTTGTCTGAAATATCAGATAAAACATTGGGATCGGAATTCACGCTTGCAGCACTATTACCCTTTTCATGAAATTTTCCATGACCAATTCATATATGTATTAACTTCACAAACTCCATCCATAAGGTCTTGAATCTATTATGGATCATTGGCATAGATCCTATCTTTCACGTGGCCCCAATGAAAAAAGTCTAAAGGGTGTTGATTCACGAGACTTTGGCGGCCAATTGTGATTACCTATTCGATAAATAACTAGACCAGAACATTTTTCTTGCAAAATTGATATTGTTTCGTCGCTTGTGTGGCACGTAGCGCCATCTTATTGAAAATAAATGTCGTATACATGAATATTTTTCAATTCCAGCTATAAAAAAAATAATTAATCATAGCTCGGTAGCGCAATTCATTCACCGTAACAGTTGCACCAGCCTCTTTTTCGAGAAAGAGCTAGATTGTCCCAACAGCTCAAATTTTTTTCACCATTGCTGTCCAAGAAGCTTTTACCATTTTTGTAGTGAAATTTAAAAGTTTCAATGTGTTGTTGAAGTGTATATTGTTCCTTTTTTTGTAATGGCGTAGTTTTCATTCGTCAAATGTCAAAAAATGAAGGCATCGAGAGTGACAACTGCCCAGGTAGTGGGCTATTCATAATGAAAACTTTTATTGGAAAACATATTGCTAGTTTTCGAGATACCGGCTGTTCAAAGTTCAGATATGGATGTATTTTGGCAACAATTTATAATGTTTTTACAATTTATTTTGGAAAATTGGATGATTGGACATTCCTAATGAAACAACCCGTATAATAATATCTTTAATATCGTTCCCAAAACTATATAAAAGGTAATAAAAGAAAATCTGCATTTCATGAATCCGGAAATCTGGTAGATTGACTATCATTGATCTTTGGATTCCATTACCCGATACATACCACCTTTCACCCTGTATAAACATGAATCCGGACTGATCTGTATTCACGGAAATATGAGTAATGGGTATTCGGTATTCTTCTTGAATTTTCTAGGGTTTTGATAACGGAGCTTGAAATTGTAATTTGATATAAAACCCCAAAAAATCATTTTTATGGTTCTGGTTGACCCATCAAATTTTGCACGATGCTTTAAATCACCATTGTACATCCAAATACGGAAAAATAAAGTACAACATTGAGTTTGAACAATTTCGAAAATGATGTCGAAAAAATCTAGTAGGTGGCTCCACGTTTTTTCAACATTTTCAAATTTTGACAAGGATTCATCCCCCAAAAATGTTTGCACTTTTTTGATAACACCATATATGTAAAATAACCACCCAAATGTTTATGCCGAATTTAAGGGTGAGAACTCAGAACTCATCAACAATAGTTCTGTGTTAAGTTAACGGACATTCAACTCTGATATTCTTGAAATATCGATACATACTTTAGTTTCCGTCATTTGATACCCCAAAAAGACCTTGTTCTATAGTTGATTCACTTCAAAAGGTCGTGGGGTGTGTATTGATAACCTTGAATCTCTTTCTGGTGGTATATGTTTGTATTGTCGCTTCAACTTATGGAATTTCACAAACTCGATCGCGATTGATTTCATTGTTTCTTAAGTTTCCATTATCTGTAAGTCACCAATATAAATATTGGTTGTTATCAGTGGAATTCCAACTTGCATACGTCCAGTTTTTTCTAGAAGTTCGATGACGTCCAGTATGATTTCATGAGCACATTCATTTCAATCCGATACAAATAACTCAAAATGCAAGGTTTTCCATAAGAGGTTTCAGTTTGAATAGCTCGCTATCTGGGCAGCTGCCACTTTTTGACATTTGACAAGTGAAAATACGCCATTAATAAAAATAGAACGCTGCAATTGTTAAAATTCGATACAACAATGGTGAAATTTTTGCAGCCAAATTTTGCAAAATTAAGGCGCTTTTGCTTCGCAATGGAGCACCTTCTTGGTTGGCAATAGTAAAACCGGAGGAAAAATTTGAGCTTTTGGGATAAGGAAGTGATGTGAAGAATCGAAAGCGTGAGAGTCGCTCAAGAAAACCTGAGAATATTGCTGCTGCAACCAATATTGTTGACGAAAATCCAGGTTGTCGATTTCTTGCCAATCTTGGGAACTAAGAGGGATTACCACCACGTGACTTTTCGCGTATTAGTCAAATATTAGGTACCCATTCATTTTCCCTCATTAGTTTGTCATTGCAATTAGTTTTGAAGTACAAAACTTCTGTTTTTTTAAATGTAAACCATATTAATTTCTATAACAAATGAAATCGCTAAATTTTTCTATCTTAAATGATGAATGAATTTTTGTTATGAGTTATGAGAACTTTTCATTTCGAGCCAATTTCCAATTTTCCCTAATAGTTTGAAAATATTTGAATTCATGAGCTTGCGGTTTCCACCAAATTAATTCTCTCTAAAATTGAGCCCGAAAATTTGCCATTCATGTTTTTCTAGCACAAAGGGGTTTTGAGATCCCTTCACTAGACAAAGTCAAAATATTGTCATTCTACAATGTAGATTATTGTTTGAAGAAATTATGTGGAAATCCTGTGAAAATCGGTTGAATTGATTCAAGACTTTGAAGATGGAATTCGTGAAGTTATCGATTATATATAGCCTCAAATGAACGAATTGGCCGTGGACACTTCATGAACATGATATGGTGCTGCAACCATAGCCGTGGCGGCCATTTTGCCGATATATTTTTTCATCATTAATTGCACCTTCTTTCTCTACAAAGAAATAATCATCCATTGATTTTTCTTAAAATATAATCGTTTTTTTCTGAATATCAAAATGAAAATTCATTTTGGAAAACCCTTCGGATAGACAATTTTCTTTAAATCTCAATTTTGATTTAAAACTCCACGCTTTTTATCGAGGTCCACATCAGAGCATCCAGTCGGATATTTCTGTAATTAGGCATGAGGTTTTGCGGAAAATAGTGAGACAGGACAATTCTCATTTGTAGGAAATATCTTGTGATTACAAATTCGTGGTTGTGCAAATTCCTGGTTACCGACCGAGAAGTGGCTCCACGATACCTTAATGTTCTTCAGTTTTGCGAACTGTTACTGCAAAATTTTCAACATTTTAGTAGTAGATTCTCAGCGGATTATTAAAGATAAAATTTCTTTTTGGAAAAACCTTTATATATTTAAGTGTTTTTTGTTGACCTGACACAAAGAAAGAAGAAGTGGTATGACGCTTTTTCCTTAGATGACTTTTTCTGTGTTCCATACCGCAAGCCGTGTTAAGGAACTTCTTCATGATCAGCCACCAGCTGTCCACTCCTGGACATAGACCTCCCCAAGTTCTCTCCATCTGTCGCGGTTTCTCGCCTCCATATACCAGTTAACTCCCGCTATGTTCTTAATATCGTCCATCCAACGTTTGGGAGGTCTACCTAGTTAAGGAACTTAGTTCCAAAAAAATTCCCCACCGACAAATTTCTCTTCCCAACGGGTCACTTTCAGGGTGCCTGTGACTTAATTACGCAAGAAGATCCAGGATACCCATGAAGTCGAATAGTTGCGTATTGAATTGTGCAGCTAATCAACTCCCCGAAGCGAATCCAATGGAAAACACTTTGGAATACGTTGATACAGTGACGGCTCGTGCCCTCGAGATGTGGGTCGGCCACACACACACACATATATATATATATATTTTTTTTTTTTTTAAATTCACACTAGCATGGTTATATATATATAAATATATATATATATATACAGGGTGAGTCTTTGACTTGTACATATATTTTAACCCAAGATTCCTGAGGTCAAAAGAAACACTTTTTTCCTTTACCATTTTTTCCGATTCGGCCCGGTTAAAAAGATACAGGCTGTTGAAAATCGTTAAAAAAATGTGATTTTCGGCTATATCTCGTAAATGGTTGTATCGAAGGAAATGATTTTTGAAATATAGCTTTTTTTTGATGTGATACATCTTCTCCGAACACCAGATTCCATAAACATTCTTCTGTTTCTTTGTTATGAACATAACATACCATAAAAATACCAGACATTCGAAGAAACCAACTCTTAATAGTAATTTGAACGTTCATTGAAGAATATTTGGCTAATTTGAAAAATAAAAGTATTCTTCATATTTTCTCGTACAAAGCGCCGTTTTCGAATAACTTGATCTTAAAAAAAAAAAATTATCTGTGAAATTCAAAAAATTGGGTACTTTGGCTGAATGCAACTCTGTTCTATTGTGGAAAAAAAACCACAGAAATGAATATTTACTATGAAGTCATGTCTCAGATTTAAGAATTGAAGTACTAGCCAACTTAGTTTGAAAATGAAGTTATTTGAATAAGCTCACCTCAACTCCTCGATTTGATTAAAAATCACTGAGCTTTGGCACAGCTCTGATAATAAGAAGATACTTCACTAAAATCAACATTCTTTTTGAAAAGTCCAGATTATTCATAAAACCCATGTTTAAAAAAGTTTTCACAAAATAGTCCCATTATAATGACAACAATCAATATCCCACTAAAGACTGCTGCTATCGAACAATACTGTATTCTTCTTTGGCTCATTCAAACTCACATCGAAACATATCACTAGGACTAGGTACATACTAGACAAATTTTCATGTGATTGAGATTGAATACTTTTATTCTTTTGCTATTCCATAAATTCATCCTAAGAGCTTATGATTGACATACTTCCAAGAGGGCCATAATTGTTTTAATGTGAAAACAAATTAGGTGAGTTGAAAGAAACCAAATATTCTATTGTGGATATTTACATTGAATACTTCTCATTTATTTTCAATGCCAAAATCAAGATGAATTAAGTAGTAAAGTTGGCTATAATGTAGGTACACATTAACAACAAATTTGATTACAAGTGGAGTCTAACATTTTCCATTGATTACAGAGCCAGAATATTTTACATATTTCCATATTTTCATACTGATGGTTTCAAAAATATTGATGCATTTCAATATTTTTATGAGATAGTTGGAACAAATCAAATGCTTCATTTCATAACAAATATCTTATAACAATAACAGTGTAAACTGTAAATGAAAATTTTAGGTTAGAACTTAGAACATAGATTATTCGAACCGAACTGCTGTGTTTATATTTGGCATCACTCGAAATTTGAAATTCAAACTTGAAACCACAGATTACTATAGTCTGTGTTAGATCTTTCATAGATGAATATTATTTATTTGAGATTTTAAGGTTAATTCTTGCACGAAAAATAAACAACGATATCATATAAATGAAATATAATGAATGAATGAATATGAGTATCAGAGCTAATATGGGTGGTAGCGAGCTCAATTCGTTATAATTATCGAAAATGAAATAGAAATCAAGAGAAGAATATTTAATCTTTAGCGTCAACGAAATTGGAATAACTCATTTATTTGATTATAAACACTACTTTGTTCAACAAATGGAATGTTAAACGTGAGTTTATGATGGTTTTTCTAATTTAGTAGCTTATTTCCAAGGTTCAAGAGGTATATCTTATGCTTGAGAAAACTTCAGTGTTCCGGTTTTCAGGGGTGAATTAGCTCATTTTGAAAATTTAAAATGGCTATATCTTTTTAACAGGGCCGAATCGGAAAAAATGGTAAATGAAAAAAGTGTTTCTTTTGACCTCAAGAACCTTCGGTTAAAATATATGTACAAGTCAAAGACTCACCCTGTATAAATATATATAAATTTTCCCACACCCCTTATCATACTTATAACTATATAAATAAATATATATAAACAAATAGATTTCCACGTCACCCAAGAGGACGGGTTGGTTTTTTGTTTTTAATGGGAAACCTCACCTAGAATAGCCCTATTATAACCCAATATAAAAATGTAGTTCTCAAATCAATGAAAACTGAAATAAAATGAAACTCTTGAAAAAACAGAAATAATAAAATATTCAATTATCAACATAAAATATATATTTGAATAAACATAGAGAAAACCTCTCACGAAAACATATAAATAAATGTATAAAATATAAAAAAATCTTATAAAGACCACAAAAAATATTGTGGAAATGACCGCATGTATTCTGGTCGAAAATGTATGAGCTTGCTTACCCTTTATTCATTTTTATAGATCAAATCAATTCGACGATCTTTCTTTGTCGCGAAGTCATCAATTATTTTCTCGAAAAAAATGTTTCCTCTGGCTAGTTCTTTAACTAAACCTCTTTCGATTGATATCAGTGCAAGGTTATTTAAACGGTCTTGAGACATCATGTTCCTACTGAAAGATTTTATTCTTTTGAGCGCTGAAAAACTTCTTTCTACTGACGCGGATGTTGGTGGCAGGGACAAAATCATACAAAATAACTTATATAATTCAGGAACATCGGAAACAATATTATTTGAGATAATGAATTCCGTAATACCATTCAGCATATTTGAATTGCCGAAGATAGCATTGTCCCAGTACATGATCAGA
This sequence comes from Harmonia axyridis, assembly GCF_914767665.1. Classification (NCBI taxonomy): domain Eukaryota; kingdom Metazoa; phylum Arthropoda; class Insecta; order Coleoptera; family Coccinellidae; genus Harmonia; species Harmonia axyridis. Next base: position 54,126,756 of record NC_059502.1, on the reverse strand, counting down.
AAATCAATACCTAACTACTATCGAACGGCATAAATAAGTTTTTTTCTGATTAAGACGTTATATCCCATAATCAACCATTCATTTGAATATATTTATTATATTTTCATGATCTGAAAATCAATAGCTACTATCGAACGGCATAAAAAAGTTCTTTTCTGATTAGGACATAATGTCTCATAATTAACCATTCATTTAATTATCAAATATTTGAAATAAACTGTAAAAAGTTGCTGCTTGACGCTCTGCAATAGGATAACCGGCCAGCCGACCCTGTGTATTGGGAAGCGACCTTACATCGAGTTGTTGTGCCGTTCTACTGAGTGGTCGTATTCTGGGCGTATGTCGTAGTATCTTTTCCTTTACGTAGCGCTCTCGGTAGCGCTGGTTCCGCCATCGGCTCTCGGCCGACCTAACGTGATGAGATGCTTTCAGTGATATTCCAGGAGTTGCAATTGTATAATTGTAACATTTGTGTTACATTTCAGACCTAATGTTACGGTGTTACGTACAATTCTGGAATAACTTGTTTGGGGTGATGTTACGAAAAGTAACCATTTACGATTGTGGTTTGTTACAATTTATGAAAGGGAATAACAACGCTGGATGCTTTGGAAATCGAATATTAGGTGGGTCCGAAAGAAAATATTGGCCGGTATAAGTTATATTTTCCTGTTCTGAGTGGAAATATTCATTACCGAGGGAATTTGGATATCGAAATCGATAACTCCGATTGAGTTTGAATGAATTGAATATCTAGAACTATTTTCTATTTCCTGATAATTTTTGGGTCGGCCCGGCCGACCCTGCCGACCCTGACGAGCCGTCACTGCGTTGATAGAGTCATTGACAATCGCGTCAAGCAGCTCAAGATTGCAGATGCGGGATAGAAGGGGAATAAAAACAATATACCACAAAATATTACCAATCGCTTGGTAATTGCAAGTTGTAAACGGATCAACAAGATATTGAAAGGCGAAAGAGATGTATTTTTTCATATCTAATATGACTAGAGATAAACTTTGGCTGGCAAAATTTCTCTGTTGCAATAGAAAGTTTTTGCTCGGTAAAATGGAAAAAATGGAAATTGCCGAAAAGAAGCAAACTTGAATATTAATCGAGATATTTTATCTCAAATAATATTGGACATGAATCCTTGACGAGAAAATTAGTTGAAACGTATCATGATAATGTTTGAGAAATCCAAGAAAACAACAATTTTGACGGAAAAGCCAGTTTTGAAGTAGGTATTGAACTGGAGCATGCTGATTTGTCTGAATTAACTTTTAGGTAAAAATAACAATTGTTGTAATTGATTATTTGGGTATTATTCCTTTCGAATATAGCAGATCTGATCAATTATCTGATCCTGATTCTTTTTTCTGAGAATTTTGATCGGCAGAGGATATATGATTGTCCTCACTGAGATTTTGAGCAAGTTTCGAATGATGTTCTGCATTTAGTCTTAAATACGCTTGAAGGAGTGTGAACTAGAATGACTCGTAATTGAATTTACTCTTGTTCATAAACCTTTTTTGGCCATTTCTCAAATAACAGATGTTTTAAGGGAATGGTTCGTTATTAACTTTTTCTTGCTCATTCCAATAATTTTCGCAGATGTTGTTTAGTTGTTCATTTCGATATTGAATTAATCATCTCTTGAGATATGTTTTTGTACCGAACTTCTTTTTCTCAATTTAGATGTTTGGTCAAAGGAAATTGGCACGTTTGAATTTGTCGAAATTTTTTCCATGAATTTAAGATATAAGCGAACGGGATATAAATCTGCATATTCCATATTTTTCACTAACAATATACTATTTCATTAGTGTTTCGAAAAGCCTTGGGACCCTTTGGAGAATATTGAGTTACAATCCACCCGCCCAGTAAAGTTTTCCAGAAAATTCAGAAAATCATACTCCTTTTGGAAGTAATAAATTGAAGAATTATCTGCCTCATTGCTATTCCAGGTTCAATTTAAATTAGCATATAACGAAAAATTCTTCTTTATAAGCGATCCTAAGGAACTCCTTTCCCGCATTGTTTTCGATTTGGAAAGTGGCAATTTCCCGCACTAGTGTGAAAAAGTAAATATTTGTCAAAATTGTAAATAATTACAAATTTGACAAATATTTACTTTTTTTTTTTACATGATAAAGGTATTATTACCTTTATCATGTAATCTACTTACTTTTATTTTTAGATAAATATTTTAAATTGTGTAGTTTCATTCATATTAAAATAATTATTAATGCAATTTGCCGTTTGAAAATTATTGCATTTTTTGAACTCAATCACAAAAATTATGATTGGCACCATTGAGTACTCTGAGATTGGCATACATGGATCTGTGTATTCATTTCTATGTCATGGTCTGTGATTTTCCATAGAAACCGGTTAATCAATGTGTCAAAACGAATACTCGCCAATGTTGTTCATCCCTATTGAATTGTTTTTCGAATATAATTTATGAAATCAAGATTAAAAATGTATTTATCCGATGAGGAGCTACCAGAAGATATTCTGGGAGCATCTTATATAGCAACTAAGGATATATTGCCTGAAAAACTAAAGAAAGGTAAGAATGTGAACAACTTTAGAGAGGAATTACTTTTGGCGTACATTATCGATCTTAATAAAGTACTCTATCCAAATACACTTTGGTCACGTTATTCAACGATTGAATATTTATTGAACATCAAAGAAAACATTGATATGAAGTTTCTTTTAAATTTTATAATACAACTGTGGAAAAAACTTCCTATCTTGACCGGAAAGTATATTTCCCATACTAGATAGGAAAATAACTAATCTCTAACTATTCTCAGATACTCTTTGGTCGCGAAGTTTGCACCTTTTTGCTCTTTGAATCTCTACCGAAACTAGTCGATTTGAAAATTAAGCCCGGGAGCACACCAAGTCATTCTAACATATTGCGAAGGCCTATGTTTCTATGTTTTATGTAACATCTATTAAAGTATTTTGTATATCGAAATATCAAAAAAAAAATTATCATTTCTGATAATATGCTTATTTGATAAAGTATCCAATGTGGTTTATAAGCGTATATTGATTTATCAAAATTTTGATGTACAGGATGTTTTCATAGATGTAAAATCTGAAATAGAGTTTCCCTACTGAATTTCAACTAGGACTGAATATTGATCATTTCCCTAGAATAAATTTATTGTAAACGTTTTAAACATTTTCATGTTTAAAGCAGATGTACTTTTTCGCAAATGCGTTGATTATATAAATTCAAGTGGAATCATCTCAATAGAATGCAACTTTTAATTATTTTGATCTTATAACGAAGATGAGAATGTTTTTTAAAACATTTATATTGCATTTTTAGCAATTACTTTCATCTGAAAGATCAATGAGATGAAATGTTGAGTTTTTGTGTGTTGCAAAGCATCTTCGAATAAAATAAAGGAAAAAATAGATGCAGTTGAAAACAAATCTAAGAAGTAAACACAAATCTAAATTATTAGAGTGTATTTCAGATTACCAGACATCTACACGATTCAGTGAATGCGTTTTATGCAAAAACCGAACGATCGTATCGACTTATTGACCTATTATTCATCCAACAACACTTGCATAGAATATATGGAGGAATATGATTATCGGTATACCGTATATTCTTTTCAATGGGATGTAGTTGTAATACAATCAATATTTCATTCTCTTGAAAGTGTGTTTGTGTGTGCCTATTCATATTGACCACCAATTCTCTACAAGGAAGAGGACGCATTTTTTATGATTTACTTACGTATGAAGAATGCAACCACGGATCAAACTAGTACTAGACGGTGTCATAACATGACACACTTATTAATTGCATTCTGATGGTTTAGATATAACGTTTTCTTCACCTGATAGCTTTTGCGGTTCTATTATTGGAAATAATCATGCTATGGTTTTTATCACGAGAAATCAAGAATGTTGGCAGCGGATGGCCTTCTCCGATTGGATTGGATAGCGTATTTCGAACTATTGCAAAAAAATAAGATTTGGGTCTACTTGACCTGATGTTTTATTTATTTTTTTTTCGTTTTTCAGTTTTGAAGATACTGTACAGTGCATCCCATTTTGGGTGAGACAGCCAGGTTTCTCGCTTGTTATTTAAGATAGAGCCTTGCGGTTTTCACGTTCCTCTCCTTCTTTTTCATGAAACTCAAGTCTAATTTTCCATAACTGTTTCCGTTCACGAGATACAGGGTGATTTTGGATATTGATACTTTTCTGACTCCTCCTTTATCTCCGAAGTTATTAGAAATAATGCTGAGGTAAAAACTACGTCTGAATCCGAATTCTGCGAAGAATCCAGTGGCGTACTCAAATTTGTTTTCGGGCTATGGTTTTGAAGATTCAACACAAACCTCTATTTTTTCTAATGGAACACCATGTATATTATTACTTCGTTGAATTCGTTATTTTTTTCCCTCCAAAATGATGTATGATACTATGTAGGTAGGATGTTCAGAAATGTTGAAAAAACACTAAAACATCAAATAATGATGATTTTTTGTTAATGGGCAATGGATTTCCTATATAAAAAAAGAATCAATAATTGTTAACAATAATTCATAGCGATTACAGCCAGATCAGATTGGTTTTTTCTCTCCAATGCCTACTTGATAAAACAATGCTCCCAAATGCATTATAGCCATAATAACAACAAGGATGTTTGTATCATCAATGACCTACTACTTTTGAAAATCAAGAGTAATAATCCTCTTATTGAAACTTAAAAGATTCATGGCCCATTCACAAAAAATCATCATTATTTGATGTTTTAGTGTTTTTTTAACATTTCTGAACATCCTACCTACATAGTATCATACATCATTTTGGTGTTAAATCTTCAAAACCATACCCCGAAAAAAATTTTGAGTACGCCACTGGATTCTACGCAGAATTCTGATTCAGACGTAGTTTTTACCTCAGCATTATTTCTAATAACTTCGTAGATAAAGGAGGTGTCCGAAAAGTATCAATTTCCAAAATCGCACTGTATCTTTTGAACGGAAACAGTTGTGCAAAATCTGATTAGACCAAATTGAGTTTCACGAAAAAGTAGGACAGGAACGTGAAAACCGCAAGGCTCTATCTTAAATAACAAGCGAGAAACCTGGCTGTCTCACCCAGAATGGGATGCACTGTATACTTTATTTTTTATTCATCTGTGAAATTCAAAAAATTGAGTACTTCGGCTGAATGCAACTCTGTTAAAAAACCCACAGAAATGAATATTTCCTACGCTGTGATGCCTAAAAATTGAATAACATGACCTTAGTTTGAAAATTTGAATAAGCTCACTTAAACTCTTACAGTTTGAACTCTCATCTATTCAAGCAAATTTCCACACCACTTTCGAAGTACATGCAGCTTTAGGCGCGTTACATTTAGATTCAGCTAGGGGAATTTTTTGTCTTCATAGTGTTCTGCTGTTGAGTGTTCGTCAGCTTGGCAACGTTCGAAGTTTTAATGTCCACAGATGAATATCATTCATTTATTCATATGAAAATCCACATAAGGAAATGGAATCAGTGAGTTTTTGCTGATTTTTCTAATCAAGTAGCTCATTCCAAGAATCCAAAGTTGAAAAATGGATCATATGCTTGAAAAAATTCAGTGTGCATTGCTTCCAGGGGTGCATTGCTTATCAAGAAAATTTGCTCACTGAAATGTAAGAATCTCGAAAACTATAAGAGTTAGAGAAAATATCTTCAAGGAGCCCTATCTCATTTTTCAAGATAATAAGATATCAGAAAGCACATCTTAGATATCTTGATTCGTTCTCGAGTTACAGGGTGTTTCTAAAAATTGAATTTTTCAAACCCCGTTACCGGTTTTTCAAAAATGTCATCCGTTTCAAAGATATTGAGTTTTTCGACTTCATGCTTTTGATGGACACCTTATATTAGGCCAATTAAAAAGTCCCCGGTCTGATGCACAGATGGCGGTGCTAGTATTTAATTCATATTATTTTTAGTTAGTACCAACCGTCAAACGATACGTATCAAAATTTGACAGCAATCCGACCATTAGTTCGAGAGATATTGCGTTGTGTTATTATTTGAAAAAAGACGGGAAAAAAACAATTTTGAGTGACCGTTAAGTGAAGTTGATTGGGATAACAGACATTGTGAAGATATCATCTGAACGTGTACATCATATCATTCACGAATACATGAGAAAGCTGTGTGCAAAATGGGTGCCGCGCGAGCTCACAATCGATCTAAAGCAACAACGTGTTAATGATTCTGAGCAGTGTTTGAAGCTGTTTAAGTGCAATAAACCTGAATTTTTGCGTCGAAATGTGAGAATGGATGAAACATGGCTCCATCATTTCACTCCGGAGTCCAATCGACAGTCAGCTGAGTGGACTGCACACGATGAGCCGAATCCAAAGCGAGGAAAAACACAGTCAGCTGGAAAGGTTATGGCCTCAGTAATCTGGAATGCGGAAGGTATAATATTCATTGATTTCCTCCAAAAGAGCCAGACCATCAACAGCGATTATTGAATAGCGTTATTGGATCGTTTAAAGGATGAAATCGTTAAAAAAACGGCTCCATTTGAAGAAAAAAATGATGCTGTTTAATCAAGACAATGCACCGTGTCACAAACAATGGCAAAATTGCTTGAATTGGGCATCGAATTGCTTCTCCATCCACCGTATTTGCCAGATTTGGCCCTCAGCGACATTTTCCTGCTCTCAGATCTCGAAAAAATGCTCGCTGGAAAGAAATTTAGCGCCAATGAAGAAGTAATCGCCGAAATTGTGGTCTATTTTGAAGCGAAAGACAAATCGTACCACAAATATTTTCACATAAAAATATTATACAAAATGTCTTGCCAATGGCCGAAAAACAGTTCTTATAAAATAAAAAATAATGACGTAAAAAGTATTTTGAATTGTTGCATTGAAAAAGTACGGAAAATCTGAAGATTGCTTCACTCATCCTAAAAAGGGATAGATCTCAAAAACTCTAAAGAGAGAGGGTATACACTCCTCTTTAATAAATACAATCAAATCTCATACGTGTGGTTGAGGAAAATTTCTGTCAATAATCAAGAACAGCATCCAATTCATTATTTAATTCGATAACCTACGTAAATCCAGACAAATTTTCGTTTTTCGCTTCTTCAAATTTCAGTTCAAACTGATTACTAGACTAATGTCTGGACGCAAAATAATTAATCCTTTCAGCGAGAACGTTTTAGGAGCATTTGTATGCAAGGCGTCAGTGTGTCCCGTTCTGAATCCGTCGTTTCCAGAGGCTAATATGTTTTCTCTAGCAGAACAGAGAACACTCACAGATGAAATAACAAATCTCAGTCCCTTGAGTGAGCACATAAGGCACATAATCTGGGTTAAAATGGAAATAAGAAGGTCCTTTCCAACGTTCAACGACTAACCTCGCTATAACCGTTAAATCTGGAGGAATAAGGAACCCCCTGTTCCTTTATTACAATTTATCATCGTTTAAGACACAACTCGGATAATTATTGTTTGTTATAGCTTTGCTAGGTACTGTAATTACCTCGAGGTAAAATTAGGCTATTGATGATATATAGTTTTTCTCTAATTCTGTGGTAAGTCCCTTTATTCTGTCATATCTTGTAGAATGAAATTGTGCGGAGAAATCTCAATTTTCCACAGATTTCATTGTTTTATTTTTTATCATTATATGTTGGTAACGGGAACCCTCCTGTCACGGGTTTATTTATTATTTGTCAAATTTGTGATACAGAAAACAGTTCTGCCAACCAACATATTTTAAATATATTATATTTAAATACTTATGCAAATATTCAATGAATTAGTGAAAATTATGTATAATACTCGTACAGAAGACTCTCGTTCATTCAAAAACTCGCCATTTCGTTGCTCGTTTTTGAATGTTGAACTCGTGGAAAAATATCACTCCCTTCCCTCTGCAATTGTGTAATGAATAACTATTTTCTTTTTTCGCAGCAAATAATATCTTGTTAGACAAAATCGAAAAGGAAAATCTCAATTTCCCACATATTTCATGATTATATGTTTGTACTCGGATCTCTTATGCCACAGATCTTTCTATTATCTGTCATATTTGTGATACAGAAAGCAGTTCTGCCAACCAACATTTCTCAATGCAAAAATCCCTAAACGATATTTATGCAAATTTTCAATGAATTACTGAAAATAATGTAGAATACTCGTTCATAAAATTAATTCTAACCCACGTTCATTCAACTCGCTATTTTGTTGCTCGGTTTTGAATTTTGAACTCGTGGAAAAATATCACTCTCTTCCCTCTGCAATTGTGTTATGAATAACCTCGTAAATAACTATTCTCTTTTTTTGGAGCATATCCGTTGATTCTGCCATACCTCAAAAAACAAAATCGTTTGGAAAATATCAATTTCCCAAAGATTTCATGGTTATATTTCATTATTAGATGTAGGTATTCGGACCTCTTCTGCTACGGATTTATCTATTATCTGTCAAATTTATGATGCAGAAAACAGTTCTGCCAACCAACATTTTTTAATGAAAAAATCCCTAAACGATATTCATGCAAATATTCAATGAATTAGTGAAAATAATGTATAAAACTCGTACAGAAGACTAATTGTAACCCTCGTTCATTCAAAAATTCGCCATTTCGTTGCTCTTTTTTCAATTTTGAACTCTTGGAAGAATATCAATGCCTTCTACACCTGTACTGCAAATGAGTAATCATATCCTTTGATGTGATGGAATATGGGCAAAATAAGAGGTTTTAATGTTATATACCAACTGATAGAAAGCTAACAGTGTGTGATCAATTTCCAATTTAGAATCACTAATTTCTTTGGAAGTCATCCAAAATGTCATACTTCTCATGTCTCTCAAAGGAAGTAAATTATCTATGACTTTGATTATACAGGAAAAAAAGCGAGGCAACATTGCCTTAACTGTGTTCAAAGCATTTTTTTTGCTCAGGGGTGGATCCACAATTGAGGTGTAATTTGTTTCGCGCGAAAGGGTGAAAAATAATATTCATTTTCTTAAATGATTAGGTATTCTAATGGTTACTTTTTAATAGCTTTTTTATGCTAATTCCGTTCAGTTCAATGAATCAGCTAGGCTAAAACTTGGAAACAATTGTAAGTAGAAAAACTATTAATTTAAGAATATGTCTCAGAGTTATAGAAAACTTCACGCTAAAATCCATTTAACTGTGGATGATCACGTCAAAATTACAAAGGAAAAACAATATCTATATCTTTTCATCTGAGTCAAATATAGAAAATTAGTAAACTAAAAAAATATTTTATTCAATGAGAGGAATTTATGGTTGAATTTAACAACACATTACAATATATGATAACCAATTCCTGATGAAGCCGCTAAGATCCTCAAATAATTGACGAATTCATAAAAATCTGTGAAAATTAAAAGTGTATATGTATATTTATTTTTTATCGATGTACATCTTTAGAGTAGCCCTGTAAATCCATAAAATGTTGATGTTAAAATATTTGATTTTTGTGAAATTAAGTTACTAAATGATCAAGGATATTTTCACTTCATCTCGTGAAATCTCTTCAAATAGACAATAATTTTCCAGTTTAATCTTTCATAACTTCTGTTTTGACTTAATCATCATTTCGTCAAAGCAACCAACTGTTCATACTTATCTTATGCTATTTATTATATATTGTATGTAATTCCCTGTACTCAACTTCATTGATTTTCGAGATATTAATCGATTTTTTAATTTTTTGTTTCATGTAGTTTCATATTGGATACCCTGTATTTACTCGATATCATTGATATAAATGTAGATCTCTCATTCTCAAATTTTCTTTCCAGTGACGATGCCCGTGCTTTGGGTTTCACGGTGCTGGTAGATATGCGCGGAGCCACGTGGTCAACAGTGAAGCCAATACTGAAGGCGCTGCATGAAAATTTTCCACCTGGAGTTGTACACCAAGCCCTCATCGTCAAACCCGACAACTTTTGGCAGAAACAACGGACGTCGTTAGGAACTCATAAGTACAAATTCGAGGTACAGTGTGATTATTAATTAATTTTATATACATACACCTGCAAAATTATGGGAACGGACAGAATATCAACGAAGTTTGTAATTCATTTTCCCTTCAACCCTTTGGTCGATTTAAGGAATTATTTTTCTTGAATTCTAGCTTGACTCTTCGGGAACATAACTGTTTAAATGGACGTTCTCAGTTATTATGTTTTTGTTATATACAGGCTGACCAAAATTAATGAAAAGTAAGCTTTTATTCAGAACATATTGTGGATTGAAACGTTGACACACACAAATTATTACAATCACTCAGATGTTGCATACCAAATCTTTTCTGAACTCTTTCTCTTTTTATTTATTGCTATGTCCTAATTTTGAGATTTTGAGAATTACAGCACTTCATGATATGTATGGTACCGTTGTTGAACAAGAAATTAATGTTTTGAATTCGCAAACTTCTTGTGAATTGAATTGATATTCTGAACCAAAAGTGTGGGTAAATTCCATGAAAAAATTAAATGAATTCAGTTATCATTTTTCAACCGATGAACAGAAATTTCAGTACAATGAAAAGTCGTTCAGCATGTTGATGAATTGCTTTCATTGAATCAAGGAACAACTTTCATCAAATCAATGAAAGTTCATTATTCGAGCGGTTGTATCATAAATGTATTACTATTCATTGAAATTGTCCGTAGTAAGTAGTTTATGTAAGACTATACATTTAATGGACAACTATTCAATGAATATATCATCGAAACAACCAACTCTCAACATCAATTTCAGAATCGTGATATTGATCAACAGGGATTCATAATATCAATGAATAGTGGTATGCGTTGAAGAATAAAATTTCATTATATTGATGAAAAATAACATTGTTTCAATGGAAAAAAGTTGATGATTGCTATTCAATAGACTATTTTTCAGTTTCCTGAAACCATTCAAGGTGCTGTTATTTCTCTGAAAGTTAAGATATCGCAATCACTGAAAAGAATAAATGTTCAGAAAAGATAAGGCAACATCTGAGTGTTTGTAAACATTCTCGTCTGTCAATAAAATTCACTCCACATGAATAAAAGCTTACTTTTCATTTATTTTGTACACCCCTGTATAATGTATGTAGCAAAAAACATGGTAACTGCGAAAGGCCACAAGGGTGTTTTAATGGTTTTTCCAATAACGATGATACCATTGAAAGATTAAAAAGAAAACATGAATTATGTACTCAGAAAGACACAATTTCTTTTCATTTGAAATGTTACATTATGCTATTATGTATGAAAAATAACATTATTCAGATGACCACAATCTGACTGCATTCTTTCAACCCAATTTTTAATTATTTGTTTACATAAAATTGCCTGTATTTCATCAATACTACGTTCAATGTTGATTTTTAATTGCTGCCTTGATGGATCATCAATTTAAACGACGACTTACATATCCCCAAAAAAGAAATCACAAGGTGTGAACTCAACTTTGGTAAGTTGGCTGTGTGGCAGGTGGCACCGTCTTGTTGAAAATCACTTTGTTCTGTATCGTTCTCCATTGACTAGTTACACTTCGACCATTTTCTTCAAAGTATTATAATAACAAAAAACCTATAATCACTCCGCCATTATGAATTGAACATCACATAGTGACTATCTGGATATAAAGGTGTCCCAACTAGGGAATCCAATCTCGCAAATGCGGAACCCCTCTGTGATTCTGCGGGATCAAAATTGCGGGATTTTCCAAGCGGGACCTGCGGAAATCAATATTAAAATTGCGTATTAGACAATAAAGCCGGAAACGTCATTCAAAACGCCCCAGAAAGCAATGATAAACCACTGATATTAGTTACTGCTGAAACTACACTACTATTCACGAGCAGCAAATTGGAAAGTCATTATAACTCGACATTGAGTAAAGAAATGGTTGCAGCTTTACTTTCTAGGATGAAAGAGTACCGTTCATTAATGACAAGTATGGTTCCATATTGAGAAAACCCAGGCAAATATCTGGAATTTCTGGGATAACAGTCAATGTCTATAAATGGCCAAGAAGTTACATTTGTGCTTCTTAGCAAATCAACATTAGGAAATGAAATCAATAGTTTGACTTTGAGCTGAAAAAAGGGACGACTTTAGAAGGCAAAACACAATCTCAAACCGAAGACCAGATCATTTTTGCTGATGAGAATGAGGAGGATAAAGTACCTTTATCTAATCTAGGAATGAGACATAAACCATCGCCTTTGAATTTAGAAGAGGAATCGTATTCGTACTGCGTGGGTACTTGGACTATACATCATACTTATTTAGTCTAAGGCGTGGGTACCAGAATCAAAGGCTTCTCCTATGGCTGTACGAGCACGAGTACGAACAACACTTGATCAGTTATTGAAATATGAAATGACCCTTTTTGAATGCAGACGGAATAGGGGTACGGGTACATATTTGGAAGCTGTTTACAACGTCGACCCTCGACTTAATTTCCACCAATCACAAATGCTCAATTTTGAATTAAAAATAGTATTTAGATGGAAAAACTGTGGCACCTGTCGGTAGATTTTTCGGGTATACCCGAGCGAAACTTGACAGCTGTTGCCATGAAATGAACACTTCTATACTATAGTATGTTTTTAATAGCATAAGACCTTTTTATGAGCATGTTTAATAAGTTGGGTAAAAAGATTATAAATATTGTTAACAATCCCGCATTCTTGTGGATCAGCGGGATTGATGATTTTTATCCAGCGGATTTGAGGGATTGATATTTTAATGAGGGATTGGATTCACTAGGTCCAACACTTTCGTGTTGATTTTCATCACTTCAAATTCTGCGATGTTTCTCAGTATTCACGAAATAGCTGTGAGGTTGATAAAACAATTTAATAATTTTAAAAGTTATTGAAACGTGAATCTTTCCTTGATTAAATGGCATAAGCTACTGAACATAAATGACATAAGAAATGTCAAAAAATTAATTCTCAGTGTTGCCATTATAACCATTTTAAATTTTCAATTCTTAAAATTATCCAAGAAAAGGACGTTATTATTGCTGAATTTTGTATGTGACCCTTATGGAACTATTTATGATCACTCAGGCTAATCTAAGGAGTCGAAAATACCCATGACACATCAGAAAAGCAACTTTTCACATTACTACATTCGTACGTTATTTGTATTATTTACCACGTATAGTTTTGAAAATATCTACTTATTTCCTTTCATTCATTGAATAGGTCAATTTTTAATTGCGATTGCCATAAAACATATTTAATTCTTATCTCGATCTTATATGATTGGTATGTTGCATTTGAAATCATATTTCTCGTCTCAGTATTTATAAAATGATGTATGCAACAAGATAGTACACAAGTCCAAGTTTGGGTATAAGACACGGAGTCCTTTCATTCAGAGGAAAGGTTAAGCACGTTTTACAACTGCTTTTGTTACTCAGATTCGATTCATGATATTTCTGCGAAATGAGATTAACGTTAATTCAAAGACCCATGAATTAAAATATGTTAAAATTGAGAATTTCATATTTTCATATTTTTATATGGATTTGAAATAACGAGTTGAACGAAATCGAATGACAGTTATTCTATTTGTATTTTTCAAATAACAATTGTTTCGCTGCGCAGTAGCTTCTCCGGATTTTACATTTTGATTAACTTCCGTAGGTTATTCGAAATGTAAAACCTTTTTATTGAACTCTAAACTGCAGATTTCATCGAGATGAAAAATTGCATTTTACAGCTGAATGACAATTTGAAGTCTCGTACTTGATTTCATGTTGATCGCCTAAAATCAGAACCATAGAAAAAAGAAGAAGAATATCGAAAGAAAATGGACCAATATTTCCGCGCCCACAAAACCGACGCAGTTGAGATGAATACCAGTTTCAAGCACTGTGTAAAGTTTCAAACTGATAACATCATCAAAACCATAGAAAATTCAAGAAAAATATTTGGAAATATATTCTATCAGGTGAGATCGGGTGTCCTTGAAGATTTTTTCTCTAAGTTTAATAGTTCTCGAGATGATTTCAGTGAGCATCTTATTTGGGACACCCTGAACATATAGGTATATGTCTTGAAGGAAACTATGTTGACGAATGAAGTCGAATTTTTAAGAAAAAAATGTGTTTTACTTATTAGGCTCCAGTTAGTGTTCGAGTGAAGTATTATAAATACGTCCAACTGGAGCATGAATGAACGAGCGCTTAGAAGCTCCCATCTTCACGTCAGTGATTTTTCCATTTTGTAATTTGCCAACTTGTAAAAGGTTCTGTAACGGAAATTTTATGTGAAATCATGCAAAAATTGAATTAGACAGAAGTGGCGTTTAGCGCAAAGAGGGTTTTCCGTTCAGAGTAATTGAAATTCCCTTCAACTGGAACCAATTCGCTATCATTCGCTGTTGTCAGGATGGGGATGGACCAGGAAAAACGGAGAAGATGTATCGCGTAAAGAAACGAGGCTTCTTGATAACGGCTTCTACCATCAACAATTGTTTTAGCTTTGCAAATCTGCTGGATTGTTTATTGCTTCATTATTTTGTGTATCAAATCTTTGAATTCGTTTGAGGAACAATAATTTTCCTTATAAAGGGTGTTTTTTTTGGAGCTATAGTACTTTAAATTGCAATAAAACAACGATGGATTATTCGATTGACATGAATTTTATTTATCCGCAAGATAATCTTGTGGCATTACATTTTAAAGATGATTTCTGGCATATGACCGCCACGGCTGGCTCGGATGTAGTCCAATCTGGACGTCCAGTTTTCGATGACTGTTGTCTTCCAAATGGTCAAGGGTTTGTGGCTTATCCGCATAGACCAATGACTTTACATAGCCCCACAGAAAGTAGTCTAGCGGTGTTAAATCACAAGATCTTGGAGGTCAATTCACAGGTCCAAAACGTGAAATTAGGCGGTCACCAAACGTGTCTTTCAATAAATCGATTGTGGCACGAGCTGTGTGACATGTTACGCCGTCTTGTTGGAACCACAGCTCCTGGACATCATGATTGTTCAATTCAGGAATGAAAAAGTTAGTAATCATAGCTCTATACCGATCACCATTGACTGTAACGTTCTGGCCATCATCGTTTTTGAAGAAGTACGGACCAATGATTCCACCAACCCATAAAGCGCACCAAACAGTCAGTTTTTCTGGATGTAACGGTGTTTCGACATACACTTGAGGATTAGCTTCACTCCAAATGCGGCAGTTTTGTTTGTTGACGTAGCCATTCAACCAGAAGTGCGCTTCATCTCTAAACGAAATTCGCTAATGAAAATCGGGAACAACGGCAATCTCATTTTGCACTAATTGCAAGCGTTGTTCAGGCGTGAGTCTATTCATGATGAATTGCCAAACCAAACTGAGAATAAATCACTTGACAGCTGTTAAATCGGTCGTCATCTCCAACAGTAATGCCAACTTAAAGTTATATACCTCGAAAAAAAAAAACACCCGTTATATGGATTGACAATTGATAATGTCAAAGTGTGTTGACTTTTCTGTTCATTAAGGTTTGGAAATTCATTATGAATCGTTTATATAACGCCAGAACAATTCTTTTCAAATTCAAAATTCAATTTAATTGTGGAAATTTACTTTGAAAATAATAATTTGCTCGCGTAGTTCATAATGATAATATTCTTTATTTCCAAATACAACATTCATGAAAATTTCACAAATTGAGCAGAAATGGTGTCAATATATGATATTACAAAAAAAAAAAGAAAAACAGAACACCAAAGATAAATTCTTCCTAACAAGTACATATTATATCTACCTACTCATTATTCAAAAAAAAAATATATTCATTAAAACTAAACGGTTCCTTATCCATTAAATATTTATATAAAGCTCTTTTAAATTTGCCAGTTTATTGGATATTTTTCAACTTGACAGGCAGAGCTAAATGCCCATATATTTTGGACTATTTTCATATAAATTTAGTCTGTATCGAGGATATCCCAAATTATTACGCCTTGTGTGGTATTCATGTTTCAAAACAAAATCATCCCTCAAACTATGTTATTATAAAATAAACAAATACATACTTCATAAATATACACAACAGTGACAGAAAACCATGACTGCTGAAAACACCTCTACAAGACTCACGAAAGAAGATTGCCAGTATGAAATGAAATGAATAATTATTTTATTCGATGAAAAACCACTCATTCAAAAGTTTGGTTTGACGCTTCAACTAAACTTTCGAAATTCTTCCCTCATCGGCCTCAACAATCAAATTAGTGATCTAGAAATCACGGTATCGCTCATCTCTACTCTCAACAATCAAATAAGTATCATCTACATAATTAATGCATTTGATATATTAATTCCTGAAGTTGTTAATATCATTTAAATATATGTATTATGAAAAGGAGAGGTCCCAACATATTTCCTTGGGGCACTCCTGCTAATATCTCCTCAAAGTCTGATAGGTAGCACCTCCAGTCTTTTTTTTAATTTAACCCTCTGTTTCTGATTTGAAAAGTACGATCCAACCAATTTCAGAGCAATTCCTCGTATTCCGATATGGCTTTTGTCCCGTGGACTACCTTATTGCATTACATATTTTCAATTCGTTTGCAGTGGGAGGTGTTACTCATCATTTGAACACACCCCAGAGCTATTTTCATGAAACATGTTCACACTGTTCTTCTCTTCTAATACTCGAATTGATCTTTTCTTGCAGACAAATATGATAAGCATAGAAGCGTTACCGAAAATTATAGACACATCTCAAGTTACATCGGATATGGACGGGAGTTTGAATTACGACCATGCCCATTGGTTGGAAACCAGATTAGCAGTGGAGGAGTTCTCTTGGCAGGCTGCCGACATGTTGGATCGCCTGGACGACCTGCAAGAGGATCTAGCAAGGAATGATTTCGCCGAAGACGTAAGCGGGGCCAAACATAAAATCGATGTACATAACGATATGAAGAAGAAAATTATGAAGGTGCCTATCGAAGAATTAGATATATTAGGTGAGTTGTTCTTTCGATTAAATAGACCAATGTTGGAACTTTATCAATAACTTCTTTCCACAAGTTACTGGTTGCTTTCAAGGAGTTACCTTGCTCCGCCACATTTGCCCCCAATCAGAGCTGTTCTCGCCCTTCAATACCAGATTTCTAATGATCTACAGTATCTGGGATGGCTTCAAATAGGTTACTTCTTTACTTCTAAAAGTCTTATTGCATAGGTTAGCAATGGCGAAGCATTGCGTCACCAGATAATCCGGAGTTTCTTCCTCCTCTCCGCAGAATCTACACTCGTCGTTTTCTGCTAGACTCATTCTTCTTGAGGCGGCAATACCCTGTAAGGAATCCAGTGAGGAAGTGTAGAATATTCTTATTAAGATCCAGATACTTCTTAGATCTCGCAGTTTTTAAATTTCGAAGAAAATTTTTGGAATGATCCAAACTAGGAAGATTACGTTAGATTGTTTGGTTCTCAGTTTTTGTCCTTCTTCTATTGAGCAAGTTATTTTTTCGATCAAATAGTCGAATGTTTCGTTTTTTTGAATTACTTCTTTTCATACGTCAACGATTGCTGTTAAGGGAGGCTAAGGAGTTATAATCCTCTAAATGAAGAGGATTATAACTCCTTTAATGAAAGGATTGCAGCTTGAGAGAGATCAAACGAGCATTGAGAACTTGACGTTTACCACAAGAGAACATGTCCTTAGAAAGTTCTCAACGAGAAAGCATACTTTCATTTTTATATGATCAGTGATCGACAAAATCGGAAAACCTCCCAAAACCAATTTACAAACCAACACAAAACTGGGACAAGTCTCAAGAAGTGCTAAAGATTAAATTGATCATCTTACTAAAGGTTGCGTTCATAGGTTACCTTGTGAATGTGAAAAAGTTTAGATTGGGATTACAAAAAGGAAAATTCTAACAGAATTACGTACAGTGTTGCCGATTGAACCAAACAGACACAAGATTTTAATCTCAAAGCCAAATATTCTATAAGGTAAAGGTTATCCATTTTATGGTACCGAAAGTAAACGCAAATAAAACCTCCAATAAAACTCACTTTCTTTTAGAATATCCATCAAATTTTTATTTTAATATCATGCTTGGACTTTGCCATTATGTGTGGAATACAAGATCATTTATATATCCCCCGCGTGATCTCTTGCAGGACTGTATCCTTGTGAGGTAATTTAAGATGACCCGCCGACACCTTTCGGGCAATATCTCACCAATAACCTGACGGATGTTGGTTTTCAGATCTTCAAAAGTCTGTAAATTATCGGCAAACACACGATCCTTCGTATAATCCCACAAAAAAAATCAAAGGGAATAAATCATAAGATCTTGGTGGTCAATTCAGATCAGAATTTTTCTTGCAAGAAAAGCAAAACTGGCCGTGTTGTGTGGTTTGTTGCATCATTCTAGTGGAACTACATCTCTTCCAATTCGATATTACTGATTTCAGGCCTAAAAAATCAGGAGTCATTAGCGAATTGAGGTTTTATTGACACCATCTTCATTTTCAAAGAATTGCGGGCAATCACTCCACCAGACCAAATGGCACATACATTGACTTTTTGTGGATGTAATAGTCTCTCGGCAGTTACATGAAGAATTTCACTGCCCCATATGCAACAATTTTTCTTGTTTACATAGTGTGAAAAGTGCTTCACTCGACATATGTTCTACACTGGTTTTAGTTCTTGTATCAACTGAACCTTATAAGGATGGACATGCCAAATATGCCATAGTGTGCCGTAAGAGGGGCCCAAATGTTGTGCGTGTCGAGCAATGGATTTATTTGAATCTTCTTCAACACTTCCACGTTCACCAGCAATATTTTCGGTCTAAGCGTGCATTTCGATGATGTATGGGCTTTAGACATCAGTAACAGTCTGTTCGATTTTTTTACTGTCTTGTCAATAATTGTGCTGCGACTTACTACTTACTACATAATTATTTTTTGTGTAGTAGGTTCTCACCATCTTCACACGATCATCAGTACACAATCTATCTATATTGTTAAATTGCTAACCTTCACTAAACAGAAGACCCTTTGGATGACAGTTCTGTTTGACATATGTCATTGACCAGGGTATGAAATCCGGACCATGACATGGATAACCAAGTATTAAGAACTATTACCAGCGAATGAATATGGAAGCCATCGAAACATACCAACATTATAATCAATCAGGCAGTTGAAGCCTTCAACATGTATTAAAACAATAATACCCTCAATTTTTAGGTAGATGGCTGTTACTAACATAGATTCTAGATACTAACATAGATTCTTTTATGAGTCCACTACTCTGAAATGCCGATAGCTTTTTGGCTGCGAATGGAGCAGTTTTCTGAGTTGTCGCTTAGGAAAACATTTGTACTCATGCGAATTTTTGTATTCAAAAAGTTGTCTTTGTCCCTCCTTGAATCGACAACTATCTGTGTGAGAAATTTCATGTCGATTGGTTGAGTTGTTTGGACGTCAGAAGGTAACAAATAAACCCACAATCGGATTCATATGAATTCCTAGTGATTATTTATATTCTAAACATACGAATTGAAAATGACATGAGGCTGAAACTTCAATCCAACTTCAGAAACGAATGTATCCAACTTTGAACAATTTTTTTCCAGGTCAGAGGTTATTGCAAAAGGCTGGCGGACCAGATACAGGGCAGGGTGGAAGGGATACGAGTAATTTGAGTCCAGATGTAGCAGACGTGAAAAATCTAGTTTTACAAAATTTAGATAGTGTTCATTCATCGCAGCAGCATCTTTTACAATTGTGGCACCATAAAAAATTGAAGTTGGATCAGTGCTTTCAACTCAGACTCTTCGAACAGGATTGTGAAAAGGTACGTGAAGAAAGAAACATGCTTCCTTTTTTATATTCTATACATTTCAAAACAGTTGTTGAAAATAATAAACCGAAGTCATGAATCTTCAAGTTATCAATTATTGACTGTAATAGTATATTCTGAAACAAGTTGCAGAATGGGCTCCTATTCCAACACGAATGCGAATGAGTGTTGGAATTGCCTCTTGCAACGAGTATTAGACGATATTTTCTCTATTTCAGTCAAGTTTTGTGAAATATTGTCGAAAGTCAATGAAAAATTGTGATTATATATCCTAGTGACTTTTGTATTGTATCTTGGCAGTTGGTGTAACTGTTACCAAAATTGACAGATTACGGAAATTGAATCGTACGTTTCGAATTTTGGAATAATTTATAATAACGCATTGAATTCGTGAATTGTGTCTGAAGAAATTGATTCAACACCACCAGAATTAGGAAAAATTGCGAATACTGTGGACAACCACAAAATGAAAAATATAACTGAAAACAATGCTGAAACGAGTTCATTACAGCACTGTTTTTAGTAATGTAAAAAACTCATTACGATATTGAAAGAGAGAAAATACTTTGAGGTAATCAGCATTTATCAAAATGACGAATCTGCAAACTCACAGTTTTCAATAGATGTGCCGTTATTGATACTTAAATACTGTCAATTCATTCATACAGGGTGATTCACCGAGATGGCCTATTAGACGTTTATGGAAAACTAATCATAATTTTGAGCTGAAAATTTGCATATTGGGGTTTGAGACGATGATCTTTTTCCCTAAAATATTTTCAGATCTCTACGACTTCCGGTTATACCGGAAACAGACTACTACTTCCTTATTTCAAATGGCACACCCAGTATATAATTGCATCATTAGATAGCTTTTTTGATGGCAATTTCGGCAATATGCCATACCTTGGGTAAAAATTCAACGGTTCATGAGTTATTAGGATTCTTGTGAAAAAAAAGGTGGCGATGAGGACTCAAATTTTTTTGAATATTTCAGCAGAAAAAGCTTTTTTCGAAAAAATTTATTCCTTTTTCGATTCCGCAAATACGAAGTATTATAAGACTGTTTTTGGCTTGGACGAAAAATGTACAGTGCATCCCATTTTGGGTGAGACAGCCAGGTTTCTCGCTTGTTATTTACGATAGAGCCTTGCGGTTTTCACGTTCCTGTCCTACTTTTTCGTGAAACTCAAGTAGGTCTAATCAGATTCTGTATAACTTTTTCCGTTCAAAAGATACAGGGTGATTTTGGAAATTGATACTTTTCGGACCCCTTCTTTATCTCCGAAATTATAAGAAATAATGCTGAGCTGAAAACTACGTCTGAATCAGAATTCTGCGTAGAATCCAGTGGCGTACTCAATATTTTTTTTCGGGGTAAGGTTTTGAAGATTCAACACAAACCTATATTTTTTTTAATGGAACACCCTATATATCATTAATTCGTTGAATTCGGTATTTTTTTCCCTTCAAAATGATATATGATACTATGTAGGTAGGATGTTCAGAAATGTTAAAAAAACACTAAAACGTCAAATAATGATGATTTTTTTGTAAATGGGCTATGAATTTTCTATGTTTCAATAAGAGGATTATAACTTTCGATTTTTTAAAATAGTAGGTCATTGATGACACAAACATCCTTGTTGTTATTGTGGCTACTATGCATTTGGGAGCATTGTTTTATCAAGTAGGCATTGGAGGGAAAAAACCAATCTGATCTAACTGTCATCGCTATAAATTATTGTTATTATTATTGATTCTTCTTTTCTATGGAAAATCCATTACCCATTAACAAAAAATCATCATTATTTGATGTTTTAGTGTTTTTTTAACATTTCTGAACATCCTACCTACATAGTGTCATATATCATTTTGAAGGAAAAAAAATAACGAATACAACGAAGAAATGATACACATAGTGTTCCATTTAAAAAAACATAAGTTTGTGTTGAATCTTCTAAACCATACCCCGAAAAAAAATAATGAGTACGCCACTGGATTCTACGCAGAATTCTGATTCAGAAGTAGTTTTTACCTCAGCATTATTTCTAATAACTTCGGAGATAAAGAAGGGGTCCGAAAAGTATCAATTTCCAAAATCACCCTGTATCTTTTGAACCGAAACAGTTATGCACAATCTGATTAGACCAACTTGAGTTTCACGAAAAAGTAGGACAGGAACGTGAAAACCCCAAGGCTCTATTTTAAATAACAAGCGAGAAACCTGGCTGTCTCACCCAAAATGGGATGCACTGTACAGGGTGTTTTTAAGAGGATCATGAACTCGGACAACTCAAATTCATCAAAACTCAAGATTTTCAAATTAGAACCTATATTTTTTATTATTTCAGTCTATACTACGTCCATTATCTCATTGTTGGAGATTTTCCAGTCCCAATGGATGAAATTTTCAGATATTACAAAAATAAAACAACCTCATTAGAACATGAAAAATTACTTAAAAAATACATACTTGAATTGATAAAATAATCTTCGTATGTGATTGTTTACCAGATGAGTTTTTTATATATTCCGAAATTAAAATCTAGAAATGAACCAAGACTGATGTTGTAAAGGCTTTTCCAATAGAAATGAAAAGATTTAAAATTGCAACATTGTATCAAAATCATTGCTCATTTGCGAATACTGAAGACTCGACTCACTATTCGTCATAATGGTACCAAGTACGACTCAGTACTCGTCCTCTTGTATCATGCGAAAAAAAAATTACTTTCGAGTTTGTCTACAATACAAGGAAGAGTGAGTCCATGAATTCTTCTAATATTTCTCTGAGTTCACATTCACGAATTAACAGTGATTTCTATAAAACAATTCAATAATTTCTAAACGTTGTTGAAGTGTATATCTTTCCATGATTAAATGGCATAGTCTACTGAACATACGTGACAGAGCTATCATCATAACCATAGAAATTGTATCGTTTCTATTGGAAAACACTATACGAAGTGATCGCACTTTTGTGGCAAGGTGTCTTTATTTCGCAAAATTCAGAACAATCACCGAAAAATGAATTGAAATTGTTGCCAGCTGAAGTTACTTGAGAAACTCAGCTCATCGTTAAAATCGGTGCGATAAACATATCAGAGATAAAACTTTCCACCTTAATGCCAGAGCATAAAAAAGAGGCAATATTCAACCACATCTGCATGATCACTCCACGCATAGAACGCGCATCTGAATGTCAAATGAGCTTAGGATCGCCATTGTCGTTTCAAGGTTGATGGAAAATTTAATAAGCGTCCAATTCATTCCTAACATCTTCACCTTTCATAACAAACTACAGTGAAAGCCCAAATAATTTATCAAGATTATAGCTCATATAAGTGATTTTTTTGTTTCAGATGTTTGACTGGATCTGCCACAACCGCGATGTATTCTTAGTTAATTACGTCGAAATAGGCCACACCTACCAGTTGGCCAAGCAATTCCAAGAGGAACACCAACACTTCACCATGAGTTCCATGAACGTTTATGTCAACATAAATCGGATACTTACTGTGGCCAGTCGGCTCATAGAGGGCGGTCACTACGCAGCTGCTCACATAAGATCGGTGGCTGCTAGATTGGACAGAACCTGGAAAGACTTCGCTGCTGGACTGGATGAAAGAACTGCTGTTTTAGCATTATCTGTGATATTTCATCACAAGGCCGAGCAATATGTCGAAAATGTGCCATCTTGGAAATCTTCGTGTGAGAACATGAATATTCCGTCGGAAATTCTTGTATTGGAGAATTCCATTCATCAGCATCAGAATTTGTATGAATCTATGTGCCAAGCCTATACAGAGGTAATTATATTTCAGTTCTGCTGCTATCCACTATTGATCTCAGAGTAATAAAATTCATAGAGATGCCCACCCTTCTAATAGGTTCTTCAATAAGATGTTTCATTTTGATGTTAAAAAAACCAAGTATGTTTAAAGATAAATCAATAGATGTTTATTTCATTGTTAATAGGAAGGTATGCCATAAACGAAAAAAAAACAGCCAAATGGCTGTCACTTCTACGGTTGCTGCTCCATATCATGTTCATAAAATTTTCCACATTTTCGCACATTTGACACTGAATGTCGAAAATTTTACGAATTCCATCCCTTAAGTATTGAATTGATCGTGCAGCTTTGGCAACAAAAAAAGTCTCAAGGTGTTCAATCACAAGATCTGTGTGTACAATTCTGATGACCTCCGTCAGTGATCTTTCAATTCCAGCCAAAGAAAATCATTAATCATAGCTCGGTAGTGCAATCCATTCACCGTAACAGTGGCACCAGTTTCATTTCCGAATAAGTAAGGTCCAGTCACACCACCAGCCCAAAAACCGCACCAAACAATGATACGTTGGGAATGGAAGTCTTTCAAACTATCATTGTTGGATTTTCCGGGCCTCAATTGCGACAATTCTACTAATGAACTACCCTCCGTGATGAATATGGATCTTACCACTGTAGATCATTTTTCGATGAAAATCCTGATTATTATGATGCATTTCAAGGACCCAATCAGCGAAGATACAACGTTGATAGTTATCGACTCGCTTGAGTTCTTGTGTTAACTGAACTTTGAAAGGTCAAAGTGAATCGACAAACTAGGGTTTTCGTCAACACTACGGAAGCTATATTGTCAGTTGATCTTGAGCGGCGCACACGGTTCCGATTCTTCACATCACAAACTTGTCCCAACAGCTCAATTTTTTTCGCCAGTTTCACTATTGTTATCCGAGAAGATGCTTCACGAAGACCAAAAAGGGCTTTAGTTTTGCAAACTGCGACTGAAAAATTTTCACCATTTTTGTAGCGAATAACATTTTTGTAGCGAATTTTGACAATTTCAATGCTTTGTTGAAGCGTGTATCTTTAAATTTTTCAGTAATGGTGTAATTTATACTTGTCAAATGTCGAAACATGACAGGTTGAAAAGTGGTAGCTGACCTAATAGAAGGATAATCAAAATGGAACTTCTTATTGGAAAACCTTTTATTTTATTTCAAAATGAGGAATGGATATTATTGTATTATCACTTCCGTTTAATTTCACGAAAGAGTTTACTATTACTATTATACTCGAAATTTTTTCCTCAAATTTTTATTTATTTATTTTTTTATTTAATAATAGCGAATTATTTATTATAACATTTGTAAGTGATCCTTTTTCTTTATCATTAAAATATTCTTCAAGTAAATAAGATGTAAAAGCAAAATTGAATAAAAACTCTTACATATTTATCCTTAAGAGGGAACACCATCACGTGGCTACTCAGTTCAAAACGATATTAGAGATATTTCTTCTTACAAATGATTGATTTTTTTGAAGTTTTCACATTATTTTCTTCAACAATAATCTACATGGAATGTAAATATTGTTGACATGTACTTTGTACAAAGCTCTGATATATTCTCAAATTATTAGTGAAAAGAAACCTACCAAAAATTATTATAAGAGAGGTAAAACTAAGATGCATAGAATCTCTGGTGTGTATACTGATTCAATTTTGTTTCAGACTTTTTGAGAGACCCATCTGTTGCTTTGGTGTTCTGCTTCACCAGAGTTCTGTAAGGTGGCGCTTTTCAGAACTTTTCGAATTCCCGCTATATGCCTGGCGCCGTTTAAAAATGAAATACTGATTTTAGACTTTGCAAACTTTCACAATAAATTAAAATTTAGTTCCTATCGAATTTTTAATGAAATGAATGGAATATAATGACAAAGTTTAAAAGATTGTTACGTGCATAGAATATAAAATATTTATACTCAAAGGTCACGAGAGCCGAGAATCGAGAGAAATGTCAAATATAATCCCTCGGTATCAAGTAGGTATAAATCTGGAAAATCTCCTATTTTGTCTGAAAGTTTTACAGGTATAAGTAGACACACCAGGTTTTCTAGGTATCTTAGGTAAAACAATAATTTCGTGAAAGTCGTCGTACAGTGCTGTCCTCTACTTATTTGCTCCAAAAAAGGAAAGAAGATAAAATGAATATACAACTTCGTACACCGTACAATTTTTGGTCATCGCAGGAGCGCCAAAGGGGAAGTTATTAAAATGGGTACCTAAGTTTTACTGATACGCTAAAAGCCATGTGGTGGTAAATCCCTCTTAACACGTAAATTTTGATATTTATAGTTGATATAATTTTTTATGCATTTCGGAATCACCTTTCGAACAGGTCTACAATGCTTATCAGTCATTATTGAATGGTCTCGATGTGATGCTGCTGGTGTGCCATAACTCACCAACTCTAGTAGAAGGAGACTTGGACATCTCTGCAAAAATCCCAAACGTACGGACTAATGCTCTTAATTTTCAGATTGTCTCTTAAGGTGGCCTTGGGAACTTGACCTTCTTTCTCGATTTTGAATAAAATCACAATTAGTTTAATCTTTTATTAGTTCACTTTACAAAGTCATTATTTTTCTCTAACTTTTTGGTGTTGGTTGGTGCTAGGTGCATAGTACAAGTAAGAAACTTCTCTATCAATTGGATCATTTGGTTCAAGTCTGCAACCAGCCTGGAATGGAAAAGAAACATGTAAATATACATTTTGGATACTAATATTTATTCTAAGAAAAAATGAATTGTTTTGTCTTAGGAATAATATGAAAAATTATGTTTGTTAAGTTTTCATTAAAACTTTTTTTTTCATTTGATCGAGTAATGAAAAGCTTTGGCAGTCCAAAAATATTCTTGCATTTTTTGACACCTTCAGATACCTTAGACTTGAGTTTTGTATTTTACTACGATTTTCCTCAATACTCTATAGTTATTTTGAGAATGTATAGATTTATTCTCCTTAATTGCAAACTTAGAGCATTTAAATAACATTGAAATCTAAACAGATTGGACTGGTTCGAAATAATTCAATAAAATTGGATTTCAGTTAATATACAATTTTATTGGTAATAAAAACTTCGATGTTATAAAACTTGTTTTCCTCATGCAGATTGCTTCAATTAGAATAAAATTTATCAATGTAATCTTCACGATGCATTACTATTGAACAAAAATAAGTTAATCATATTGGAATGAACTCCACAGAAAATAACCGGGTAATTAATAATGACCAGAAATGCTTTCGTATATCAGACTTGATTGTTTATACTTTCAAGTGACGTCATCGACTACGTCAGTTTGCGTTAAATTGCATTTAAGCGGTCTATTTGAATTTTGGTTTTTGATTGCTATTATTTTCGAAAAATATTTATGCAAATTGAAAATAACCACTTCTTTATGTACACTGAATAATTTGAAAGGATTTGAAAAATAACCTATGTATTTATAGGATAATATCACTCAAAGATATATTGGATTCGGTCCTTACTAGCTGGAAATTTATTGCAAATAAAATAAAACAAAGAAATTTTCACAAATATTTTAAGTTCAGTCGACAATGTAGTCACAGCTTTGGCAAAACAATTGTTGTAGGCAATAAATAAAATATTAGTTTGAAATTAGTTTGTTTCATTTCACTCAAAGGAATTCTTGTTAAACTAGTAATTTACTTGTTTTTTAAAGATATTCATAAGACACTACACATCATTTTTTCTTCTCTAATAATATTAATAATGCCCTGAGTTGAATAACTCGAATCATGTCATATAATCCATTCAAATAATATTGTGTACCCAAAAAATTTCCTCAAAAAATGGTGCTTGAAATGAACTGATATCACAAACAGTCTTGAGAAATGCTTTGTTGCATGAAGTTTTCGTTCCTTTTTGAGCTATCA
This sequence comes from Harmonia axyridis, assembly GCF_914767665.1. NCBI lineage: Eukaryota > Metazoa > Arthropoda > Insecta > Coleoptera > Coccinellidae > Harmonia > Harmonia axyridis. The sequence goes on along the minus strand of NC_059502.1, from coordinate 54,099,104 downwards.
TTTCGTCAAAATGCCTCTATTTTTAGAATTTTGAGTCTCAAACTGATGACCAATCCTTTCTGAATATTCTATTCTGTTCGTCCGCACTTCCTTGCCAAATTTCAAGCTGATTACGTCATCAGAAGCATAGAAAATTCAAGGAGAATAGAGAATATCGAAGATGACATGCCCAATTTTTCCGTAACTACAGATCGGGTTGAGATTTCAACATGTCTTTGAAAAATCAGTTTTTCAAATCACGTGCAATATTTCGTGTATATCGTTATCAGAACCATAGATAATTCAAGCAGAAAAAAAAATAGCCAAATTTTCCGTTACAAGAGATCTGATCTAGTTGGGATTTTGCAAATGAATACAAAATGACAATTTCAAGCTTCATGTAAAATTTCATGTTGACACATTTCTATCAGACCAACTGCACTTTTTCATTTGAGTAGATTATATGCTTGAGTACGTGCATGTTCAAACTGAAAGTACTATTTCTCGTGTTTTTTCTTTTTTTGTATATTTTATTCATTTCTTATTTTATAGCAGGGCGATGGGAAGTCAAATTACGAAAATCGACCTGGAGGAAATCCAGCTGCAGACTATAGTGAGGGTGCCAGTCATGTTCTTGCTGTTATCCATCAAATCCTCAATCATCATAGAACCTTAGAACAGAAGTGGCATGCCAAAAAAATCAAACTGCATCAGAGATTGGCTCTGCGGCTGTTCCAAGAGGATGTGAAACAGGTATTCTAATTCACTTGATTTTAGGTATATTAAAAGATCAGTAAAATAATACTATAGAACAAAGTGAGCCTAGCTCATACCATGGACTGTTATTCGAATAACTTTATTACATTGAACTGTGTACATAATCGAATATTGAAGGTTATCCCCTTTGATATTAATTTATGGGCGGTGTTCTGTCATCTCTGCTGTGGAACTTGGGTTGGATGGCCTAAGCTTGGCAGGCATATACCAATGCTGTAGTGGTAATTCTTAAGGGGCAAGCATGAAGACTGTTGAGTGAACAAATGCAAATAGCCTTGAACATCATTGACAAGTGTTCTTAGAAGGATCTACAAGATCCCAATAATCTCCTTCACCTGAAGGAGGATTTTGAGTTTTAATTATCTGATTCAAAATGACCAGAATTTGTAATGTTTCAGTGAATGTATATATCTGGGCATTGCACTAGACTAGATATTAAACATATCTGCTATCGAATTCTGCAATTGATAATCAGCGGCAAAATAGAAGGAAAGAGGGGTGTAGGAAGAAGGCAAGCCTCCTGGATCGGAAATATTCAAGAATGGACCGGAATAAGAAATGCAGGTCAACTTTTGCATATGGCACAGGATCGAGAAGCATTCTCAATGGTGATCGCCAACGTCGGACAAACCTGACAGGGCACATGAAGAACAAGACGGAGGGAACACACGGAGTAAACTCTCTCCAAGGTCAGATTAGCCATGGGAGCTTGCAAATGGCTTTTGGGAAGACTTGGGGGCTAAAATCGAAAATAGTGATGTGGATACATAGCGGTCGAACGTCTTATTGCCATCCCTACTTAGCATGGTGGACAAAAACTGACGAAGTCATAACACGCAATCAGTTGCAGAAATTGCAACGGCTTATATGCAGCTGGCAACAAGAATTCTATAGCGGCGATAGAGTTCATACGAAACTTGCCTCCTTACACTAACATGCAAGGAAATGCAGACTTCTAGATACAATTAAAATTTCTCGGAGTGGTAGTAAGCTTCTAACTGGAAATTGGGTGGGACATGTGAGGATACTGAATCAATCTGATTCAGGCGTCTTAGACAAAACCTTCGACCTAATGCCAACCACAACTTGCTTTCTTAACACCATTCAAGATCATCAGAGTGCTGTGGACTTCGTGAATCAATTGAATAATAAAATTCAATGATTAAAATAAGAGAGAGGCACATGGTTTAGGAATATTGTGGATATCTATGCCCTTGTGCTCTGATCCCTCTGTAGGCAGAAAGTTTGAATAGAGAAAAAATGAATGCAAATACATGCATAACGTTATAACAGATGTCCTCGAATTTGTATAGGAGTTTCCATATAAAAATTAATACCAGCCCAAGGATTCTTGTTCAATTTGTTGAAAAATAATTTCTGTGTTTCAGGTTTTGGATTGGCTTTCAAATCATGGTGAGGTGTTCATTAGCAAGAATACCGGTATCGGCAGAAATTTGCAGAAAGCGAGAGTTTACCAGAAGAGCCATGAACATTTTGAGAACGTTGCACAGGTAAGATTAATAATGAAATATTAAATATTTATCATGTTTGGATTCCGCCTTATGAACAAAATTTCGTCTACATGTCTTTGCATATCACTGAAATCAGATAAGACCAATATGATCATATAACCAATATAAAGATCATTGTTTTGATCTGTTACATTTTTAAATATGTCCCTCATGGTCACTTATGGTAAGAATTCTTTGTTGTTCACTTCCTCTCTTCGATGTAAGAGTGTTGAAATGTTACTTTCGTTTTATGTAGACTACTGGTATGACATCTACAGTTTTGGAAAAAAATCATAAACTTATTGCTACTGCGAATGATTCGTCTTGAAGTAGAAAATTGAATATTTCATAAACATTTACTGTCTTATATTAGGTAGTTCAGAAAATTTGCGATCGATGGATGGATATCTGGATGACATCTAGATTCTTTTCTGGATGGCGCAAATGAATGTTGATATATTTTCTCTACTACGTTATCTTACTAAGTGCACTTTATATAATGAAACTCATAGTTTTGATTAGTTGTATGTAACATGAACATACGATTGCATTGTGTATGGGTATCTGTTTTTTTCCTTCTTCACTTTAAAAGAGGAAGTAATGACAAATCGATAACTAGAAAAGTACAGAATATTTTTATTGAACTGTCGTTCAATAAATTTATTGCCTGATTTGTCTGAAGTTTCTTATGTTCTTCACTTCATCAGGTATACATACAGTTATATATATTCTGGGACTAGTAGTGCTTACAAATTTCTGAAAGAGTGTGTTTTGGCCTAGTCTTTTTGCATTTGTGATTTAATAATTTTATTCTGGTAAATAAATTTGAAACATTGAAAACATAGAATTGCTTCAACTGTTGAAAAAGAGCTGATCTGTTGAAAATCAAGGTTTTTATTTGATATTCGTGAGTATCGCCTCAAACAACTATTTCATAGGAAAGAATAGATTCGAACAAAGCTTTATATCTCATTTTCTGTATTTCTATTGGAAGGAATTCCCTCAATTCTCGAAAGGTGTATACAAATTTTCTTAATCATTAGGTTAAGTAGTGCGAATGATTGTCTCATATCAATGTGTCATTTGGATTAACCCTAGATGTTTTTTATTATCAGTTTTGCATTTTGCATGCTGATGACTAGTGGAAAAGTGGGCTTCCTGCATATGTGATGTTCTGAATTACCACTGTCTTCTGTATTTCAAATTTCTTTTTTCGAATTCTTTTTTCTCCTATTGTTTGAATCGAAATAGATTGTTTCGATCTTAATTGAATTCATCTTGATTATCCATTTATCGAAATACATCACTATTTTATCGACGCCCTTCAATAATTGTTTCTATAAAAAAATAAATTGCAGTATCGTTTGCGAACAAGGATGTCATTGTCTTCGATCTGAGATATGATAAGGGACCTATTACAGATCCTTGTGGTATACCTGATTCGAAATTTCTTGTTGTCGACTTCGCTCCTTGTAATCTGAACTTCCTGTTTGCTAGATACCAGTGCAATAGTCTCGCTAGTTTTGAGAATATGAGTTTTTTCATTTTATCGATCAATCCTTGTTGCCACATCTTGTCGAGAATACATGCCCAGCGAACAATTTTGAAATGAAGCATACCATAACTTCTGATTTTAGAACACCATTCGAATTCTTCTGAACCTAATCTGGTCTTCGAAAGTCAGAAATCCTGTAGTCAGAAAAAGTTTCCAGTTATTTTATGATTCAATAAGACGGGAATGAAAATTCTCCAGGACTAACAGTTACCCAGTTGGAAGGCGGAATAGCTGAAATTGTAATCGTATACTTGTCGAATTCGCTCGAAATTGGCTTCCAGGGAGTTCTATTGCAATTTTCTATTACGGACTAGTTGCCTCGTCAGGGCAGTTGAGTTGAAGTGATATTATTAGTAGTAGGTCTCGCGCGCTCAGGAAACAATTAATTAAAATTCTGCTAGTGTGAAATAATCAAGACGATGGTTCTTCACTCGCAGAGCACTGGATCTACAGGGTGGCCACTTTTTCAATGGGATTGTATTGGTAACTTTTAAACCATAAGAGTTAGAAGGTCGGTCAAATGGAGAAAAAGTTGCATGCATAGAAGCATTATCAAGCAGTTCAAACAAATCGAGATTATCAGGGCCGGTTATTGAGATATCATAAGAGAAGTAAATTCTGTCATTTTGATTTTTCTTTTTTTCCCACTTTATTTCAAATATTATCAAAAAATGTTACAGGAATTTTTTATTCGACAGTAAATTGTTCTCAATTTGACGTAATCAGATTTCGTATCCAACGTTTCGTGCTCTCTGGGCCACCCTCAACCTCATTTTTTTCAATACGGACCTGTATATTTTATGACACTTTTCGAAATAACTTTTAACGCTGAATTCAACGATATATCATACAATGTCATTCAAAGTTGATTTTCAGGTGATTTTGGCCTTATCCAAATTTGTTTGGGTCGGATCTGTATTACATTTCGGTACCTTTAGTTTAATTAACAACAAGCAATACATTTCGATGAGAAAATCAACTCACTCATCTTGAACTAAATGGAACATATCAGAATCAAATCAAGAAACAAGTAATAATTATTTACATATTTCAATTCATAATAATTGAACGAATTATCATTTAATGAAAGAAAAATCGAATGATTATTCGAAAGTAAATGAAAATCAATGAAGTAAGTGTTCGAAATATCCACCATTTTGTAAAACGCACTTAACGGTTCTGGAACCCATACTTCTTAGACATTTGCTTATTTCGTCTTCTTGAATACCTTCCAATACATACTCAATCTTCTCGCGAGAAATCACTATTGTTGGATTTGTCATTTGTTCCAGAATCGAACTTTATTTTGATATCATCACGATATAAGTTTTGAAGGCTTGGTATTCAAATTTGAAATCATTGTATTCGCGTCTCTTGACTATTTTATTAACAGCAGTTTTTGATAAATTGCATTCATTACAGATCCGACCAAAGAAATTTGGATAAGGGTCAAAATCACTTGAAAATCAACTTTGAATGACATTGTATGATATATCGTTGAATTCAGCGTTAAAAGTTATTTCGAAAAGTGTCATAAAATATACAGGTCCGTATTGAAAAAAATGAGGTTGAGGGTGGCCCAGAGAGCACGAAACGTTGGATACGTAATCTGATTACGTCAAATTGAGAACAATTTACTGTCGAATAAAAAATTCCTGTAACATTTTTTGATAATATTTGAAATAAAGTGGGAAAAAAAGAAAAATCAAAATGACAGAATTTACTTTTCTTATGATATCTCAATAACCGGCCCTGATAATCTCGATTTGTTTGAACTGCTTGATAATGCTTCTATGCATGCAACTTTTTCTCCATTTGACTGACCTTCTAACTCTTAAGGTTTAAAAGTTACCAATACAATCCCATTGAAAAAGTGGCCACCCTGTATACCGAATACGAGAAAACATGTGACACATGACGAGAAAATGCTTCCTCGGAAATTTTCATTCTGTACGAAATACATTTCAATCAATTAAGACGCGGATAATAATTGAGATGATTAATGTTTTCAGTTGAACCAGCAATTGTAGATATGAAGAGAATATTGTGAACGAATATATGATATTTTACATAATTCAAAACATTAGTATTATGTAATCGTTTTAGGCAATTACACCCGTAAACATAACAATACACATTTAATTTCGACATGTAGTGAATTATGTTCTTCATGAACAATTAGATAAAATTAAACAATATAGAGTAACAAACTGAAAACCGAATTGTTGGGAGCAACCGTTAATAAGCGAGCAATATAACCTCCGTTAGTCATTTTGGGTTATGTAAATATCTGTCATCAGAATGTATGTAATTGAATCACCAAATATCCGGAAAGTCAACAAAATTGAATGGAAAACATCTTCTACGATTTTTACATAATTTTTCGTCATTTGATGTTTTCATAGCATGTTATTTGCAGGTTGATTCAGTATTTATATATTGTAAAGGGTTTGCCAATAAAAGGTTTCATTTTGATGTAATAAAAACGAGTATATTTCAAGAGAAATCAGTGGATGTTTATATTATTGTTAAGAGGATGATATGCCCGAGAGTATGCCATCAACGATATCAGCCAAATAGACGCCACGGCTACGGTTGCAGCACCATATCCTTTTCATGAAATCACCAATTCGTAAATTTGCACCTGTCTTCGATTATTTCATGAATTACACCTTTAAAGTCTTGAATCGCTTGTGAAGCATATTTTACAGGGTCCCAAAGAAAAAAGTCTAAAGGTGTTGAATCACATGATCTCTGTGGTTAATTGTGATCACCTCTTCTAGAAATAACGAATACTTTTTTTTTGCAAAATTGTGATTGTTTCGTTGCTTGTGTGGCACGGAAAAATTTAAGTTGTTGGGACAAGTTAGTGATGTGAAGAATTGAAACAGTGTATGTCGCTCAAGAAAAGTGGTGACGAAAACACAGGTTTGTCAATTCCTTGTCGATCTTGGAATGAACATTCCAAAGCGACATTACACCGTATTTTGCATAAAGACTCAGGTTTGTAGGATTTTAAAGTTCAGTTAACACAAGAAATCAAGTCGGTTGATCACAGCAACGTCGTATCTTCGCTGATTGGTTCTTGAAATGTATCTAAATAATTTTCATTCATCTTCAATGATAAGGTACATTTTCCAAGAACTATTGTTGAAAAGCCTCAGTTTTGTCACTGGTTGATATGGTTTTTGGGCTGGTAATGTGATTGGGCCTTACTCATTCGAAAATGAGGCTGGTGCATCTGTTACGGTGGCTATTTATAATGATTTTTTTGGCGGGAATTGGAGAGTATTGATGTGGGCGAAGTTTATTTGCAACATGACGCTACTATGTGCAACAGAACTACACAAGCAACGAAAAAATCTCACTTCCTGGGCATGTTATTTCTCGAAGAGGCCACCAAGATCTTATGATTTAACACCTTTAGACTTTTTTCTTTGGGAGCACGTGAAAGATAAGTTCTATTTATGCCAATGCTCCACAATCGATTCAAGACCTTAAAGATGGAATTGGTGAAGTTATAGAGGACATACAGTCGCAAATGTGCGAGTTGGTCATGGAAAATTGTATGAAAAGGATATGGTGCTGCAATCATCGCCGTAGCGATTTGGTTTATATTGTTTTTCCTTCGTTAACGGCATACCTTCCTCTTTGCAATAAAATAAGCATCGGTTCCTTGGTGTTTCAGGAATAATTTTTATTTTCAATTCTGCAATCATAATGTTGATTCTTGAAAATGATGCAAAATGTTGGTGAAACGATTCCGTTTCAAACCACAACCAAGTATATTATTTTTAAACGTTTAGTGTATATGCAGAGTGAGTGTTACCGTATTCTTACTTTGTCAATTTTACTTTGGAATCGAGGACTTCAAATTAAGTTAATGAAAGTAAGCTCTATAATTTTTTATAGATTGTAGATGTACCTAAGTATTCCATAAATTATTCTGTGAATGATGGCGAAAAAAGGATTATGAGAATCAGGGAGGAATTTTTAGGATTTGTTCCTTCAGTAAAAACGGCTGTAGGATGATTTTGAAAAAGTTATAGTCAGCGAACTAGAAAAAAATGTGTCTACCACTCAAATGAGAGTATGAGAATACAGGGATACGATAATGCAAGTAATAAAAGTGGAAAGGACAAAGGTTTATATTTTTACCAATCCTAGAAAGAATGTTATTTGTTGTACGGGTTTGAAATAATTGTTGGAATTTTGTTATTGAAAATTTCCCTTATGTTATGATAAGGTGTAGTATGAAAAAAACATTATTTTTGCATGAAAAGCAAGGCTTTAATTACCATAATTAGAATGATCCGATTCAGTTAAAAAAATACGCTTCGTTTGATGACTTGTTGCCATTTTGAAGATAATATCAAAATGGTTCTCTCATATAAGCTCTCGTCCTTATTGGAAAAAATTGATACAGTCGTTTTTCACAAGCCTCTGTTGAAAAGAATTTTTCAACAGCAAAAATATTCGCCATGGACAGGAACAGATGGTAATCACTTGGTGCCAGGTCCGGACTATGAGGTGGATGCATAAGAACATCCCAACAAAGCTCCCGGAGCTTCTGATGTGTCACTATCAATGTTGTTTTGATATAACACGCAATTCCTCTCCTATTGGCCAAAGCTGGCCGCTTCTAGGCGATTGCTTCCTTCAGACGGCCCAATTATTGACAGTGAAGTTCCGAGTTAACAGTTGTGCCGCAAGAGAGCAGATCATAGTATATAATTCCTTACCAATCCCACCAAACACACAGCAAAATATTCCTGGCCGTCAATCTTGTCAATCTTAGCTTGGTCACCGTTTCTGCCGGCTCACCGCGTTTCGATCACAACCGTTTTCGCTTGACGTTGTCCACTTTTCATCACCAGTCACTAACCGCTTGAAAAATGGGTCGCTTTTGTTGCGATTGGGCAGCGATTCGCAGATGGAAATTCGGTCTATGAGGTTTTTTGCGTTAACTCGTGTTGTACCCATACATCGAGCTTCTTCTTGATACCAGCCTTAAGGCAGCCACTCACGAGGCTCCCATAGTCGAGCGTTCGGATAATTTTACAGTCAGACAGCTCGGAACCCGGCCGCACGACTGTAAATCAGAGTATGAACTTGACTGCCCGACTGGAATCTCTTCGACGCTTGCTACCAAACGCTCGAAAAAACGCTTCGTGAGTGGCGGGCATTATGCAAATGGTTCCAAACGGTTTTTTTTTTGTGCAATCTTTAGCTTTTGAGCAATCGAAACAGTGTTTGCATGACGTTCGGACTCGACATTCGACTTGACTGTCGATTCTATCGACATGTTCGACAATTGGCCTTCCAGTGCGTGGTGCATCTTTGACATTCAAATTATCGGAACGGAATCGACAAAACCAAAATTGCGCGGGATTGGCTGTTACAGTATCTGGACCATAAACACTATTTACATTTTCAGACGCCTGGTTTGCATTTTCGCCTTTATCGAAGGAAAACTGTGGAGCATAGCTTATTTTCTTTTCAAACTAAATTGAGTTAACTAATCACAAAACTATCAGAGAGGTTTTTGTAGTACGAAATCTCATCTTCCTAACGCCTCTAATGGAACTCGATCGGCCTTGGAATAATAATGGATTTCTTTCTGCTTCACCTAATATCAACATTCTTCAAAGAGATGCGCTCATTATTTTTTTTGCATTCTTCAAAATTGTCTTCAGTTCGGCTGGCGACGGCTCTGGGCACTACAATCGCCCACCATCTCTCTACCGTGAACCGGGTGTCCCTTGAACTTGAACTCCGCCGGCGAACTTCCCCAATTGCATACCCGACCAGTCGTCAGTCGCTCTACCATACCCGCTCCGTCCGCAACGAACGGACAAATCTCGCGATCTCGATTAATCACCCTGGCCAAAATCGCAGCAGTCCGGACGGTTTGGCCTCGACTCCGGCGGCAGCTTCCGGGCGATGCTACGGCGCGCGCAAAGTCCGTTCGTCCTTCTGTTTTCGCGTCCGCAAACGCGCGCGAAACCGGGCCTCGTTGTCGGGCCACAGAGCAACAGTCCTCCTCGTTCCTCGACGGTGCGCTGCTGCGGTGGGCGAAGTAGCCGAAGAGATGCTCTTCAGACAAGACGGTCGCGAAGTGTACAATTTGGTGTTTACTGTTTAGTATTTTGAGTTTATTGTTTGTTTGTTTGTTCCGAGGAGTGAACAGGAGAGATTACTCAGAAGGATAATGTGAGTTTGAGGAAGATGTGATGATTTGGTAGCTGATAACATCCGCTGTTTTAACTGTATCTTATTTTAACGTTGGTCTCTGGATCTACGAAGGTTCGGGAGTGTTCGAAAAATAAGTCTGGTTTTTTTCTTTAGGAGCGTCTAAAATTCCTCTCAAAATCTGAGAGATACTTATTAATGAAATTTGTAGCGAAGGGTAAAATTATTTATGAAATGTATTCGAATATAATAGTCCAGTCAATATGTGTTTTTCACAGGAAATCTTTGGGCTAGTTTTCATTCCTTCGATTTTGAATGTTCTTTGAGTTGCTGAATCTGAATCTGAACATTGATAAAAAATTTTAAAAAAGGTAAAAAGATTTCATTTTTTGGAGGATTTAACTCGGAAAATATCAATTTTTCATGAATGACCTTTTCATACAAAAACAAAGGACATACAATTTCCTACAAATTTTTTCATTAAGGTTTTTTTGATTGATAAACCGTTCTGGCTCAAACGATACTAAGAATTGTGCGTATTTTATCTGTCTCTACAAAAACCCACTTTTTGCACTCCAAAATTTCTATTTATCATTAATGGCATATCTTCTACTCAATAATTTCTTCTACCAATACAATCCAGATGGGTTCAAACTATAAAGCCATCATTTTTTGGAAAAAAGCATTTTCAAAATCACTTTTTGGAATTTAGTTTATTTCTTTATATTGATTTGAATGTATAGGAATGTCATCCACGAAATATTGATATTTTACGAGTTCTATCAAAAAAACCACAAACCCCCAAAACTTTTCCGTGGGGAGGCCCTTGTAACCACAAATTGACTGGACTAAAAATAAAAATGAGAAAAACACTAACATTAAGTCAGGACACACAACTATATTTAGTGATAGGAATTTTTAATATAAAAACCAAATATAAAGCAAATGCATTACCATATTGAATGAAATTAATTCTTCCAGTAATTCACACAAAAATTACATGAATATTCAAAAATTCAAGATCCAATAACTAATTTACACACCAGCAAAATTAGGGGAACGGACAAAATCCCCACAAAGTTTGTACATAATTCATTTCCTCGCGGACCATTTGGCTCATTTTATCAATTTTCTTCAATTATAACCCGATTCTTCGGGAACTGTTTAAATACCGCCCTCAGTTACTTTGTTTTCTGTTATATACAGGGGTGAAAAAATTCAATGTGATCTTTCATTCAAAACACCTCGTAGAGTGAACTCAACTTGACTTTATATTCAAGCTACTTAACTTGTCTCGACTTGAAATCAAGTCAAGTTCAAGTCGAGTAGTCCTAGTTTGTCAATGTTAAGTCAAGTATTTATTTATCAAGTACTTGAAAAATCAAGTACTTCCTATCAAGCTACTTGATTTTTAGCAATTTTGCAGTGTGCACATCAGTAAAAAAAATGATGAAATGAGGAGGAACCTTGCAATAAACACTTTTATTCATTTAATCATATATACAAGAACCAAAAATATCAACTATTTCAAAATCGAAAAACACATTAAATCACTATGAAATATAACAAAATATAAAATAATATACTTAATATTGAGAAACCTCCAAGCACTATTTGATTACATCATTATCCCTCCAGGAGGCTTCCTATGGATTTTAGCCTAATCTACTGGGGTTTTTGTAACAGCCAGAGCAGCTCTGGAACAGGAGCTGAAAATGCTGGCTTTGATAAAAAATCTTTTGGCCATTTTAGCCAAGGAAAAACGTTTTCGTGCTTCTTCCACCATTCTCAAATATATTCAGACTGTACACAAGGTTCAGTCAGGAATTTGTCTATTTCATAACGCCAAGCCATTTCTTTCGCTCGATTTTCATGGGATTTATTGAATTTAGTAGATCGATGTCAAACTCACCTATGTATCCTTTGAAAATGATTATTTTGTCTAAACGCGCACGAGCTTGCAGAAATATACAAGGTGGTCCAGATTTTAGTTCAATAACTTTGGTGTCAGATAGAACAACTTTTTTGATGAAAAAACTTAATAAGAACATATATCCTTACATGCTTCGTTTTCAAAATACGGGAAGTCAAAGTTTGAAAAAAAATCAATTTTTACTCACAAAATTATTCTATCTTTGAAATCAACACTATTTTATCAAAAAAAAAAGGTTTCTTGAATTTATTTCATAGAATGAACACTATTCGAAAAAATCTACAAAAATAAATTTTTCTAATTTTCCTAATTAGTGATAAATAAAAGTACAAAAATGGGCATAGTATTATAACACTTTCAGATGACATTTGATGAACATTTCAGAAAGAACATTTATTGGAAATTCAAACAATAAAAAATATTTAGAAAAATGTGAGCCATTTCTTTCAACACACACCTCGCACCGACGCGAAAAATTTTGAATTTGCTAAATTAGTAACCATAATTCATTTTCGTAGACAGTGTTTGGTTTATACTCGATTTTCACTGTACATTTTAAGCAAGAAATTGACGATACTTTTTTTTCAGTAAAACATTGTTGATTTCAGAAATGAAATAATTTTTTCCAAAAAAAGATAGATTTTCAATAAAAAAATGATCATCGCACCTCTATATCTACGCCACTGGATAATTTTGGCAGGATACACTAACCTTATTCGAAACATTACATTATCTATACTTCAATTCCTAAAAATTAAAACAATGAATGTAATAATACTAGAGTTATAAATAAAACACTGATTCCCGTACACTGACTCGTGCATATGAAGCTCAAGTAATATCAAGTCAAGCAGTGAATATCTCAAAGCAAGTCAAGTTCTGCATATCTTTACCATAGTTATCTCATTATATAAACATGACATAATTCAATTTATTTTTTGATATTTGCGCTGAAAAAATGACTCTTTTCGACTTAAAAGCCTGCGGAAAATGGTTGAAAGCTCACGCTTGTAAAACATTTTTTCCCTAAAATTTATATACATTTATACTTTTGAAATCTCATTGACTTTAACTAGTTACTAAAAGTAAAATATTTTACAATTAGTGATGAAAAGTAAATTTTACAATTAATTGCGAAAGATGCAAAATAATTGTACGAATAAACTTCTCAAAATATCTCTTTATCGTCATTGAATTTGGTGTACTAAATATGATAAAGATTTCAATTCATTCACGCGAAGAAAAAAATATTTATATATATTAATGGTATTAATGATACGTGAATAATATTCAGTTCATAATTGATATCTATAGAAATAATAAACCTAGTAGATCGCTTACTGATTCAATATGACTTGCATCTTTTATATCAGTAATAATTTTCAAAAAGAACACAAATTTATACAACTAGAATTCATCTTATGACGCCTATTACATTATTAACGAACTGTTTCGTGAAATACTCGAAAACGTCCTCTGGCAAGCTATGAAGTGTCTGATATCGATCTCTACTCTTATCTCAGAAGTTATATTGCAAATACAAGAACTGCCCAATCGAACGCATCTTGAAGTAGCCATTTGCATGGCAATACTCACTCGGCATAATAACCTCCACAATTCCAATCACGCCTCGAGAGCTCATCGAAAATTATATTGTGTCTCTTTTATTGCTCGTTGTTCTGGATGGTCGGGGAATATTGAGTATAAATTATGAATTATGTTTTACTCCGAAGTTGTCATTAAAACTGCACGCTCACGGTGGATAGCATTTATACAGTTATAGAGGAACGTAATCGCAATATTTGAGAGTTCAAGTAAGGACAGTACGTAAACCTTTCCGTTTACGCTAACGTTTACGGATTGTTTTATATACAGGGTGAGTCCTTGAGTTGTACATGTATTCAAACAAAAAATTCCTGTGGTAAAAAAAAAAAAATTCTTTATATTTTTCTTCGATTGGGCTCGGTTGAAAAGATACAAGCTGTTGAAAATCCATTAAAAAATTTAATTTTTGGTTAGGTTACGTTAGGCCACTTCCAAAACCAATCTAGGACTGCGGTTCTCCACCTCCAGGGTATTGAGGACTGGAGGTAAAGCATCATCAAATTGTACGTCTTCGACAGCACCTTTAGCAGAGGTGACGGCTTCTACTGCCAAACCAAGTTCTACTGAAGAAAATTACTTCTGGAATTTCTTCACTATGTCAGTTATGCAGATATATGCAGATTCAAACAGAAAATTCCTGTAGTCAAAAAGAACAATTTTTTCCTTTGTAATTTTTTTCGATTAGGCTCGGTTGAAAAGATACAGAAAAAAAAGTAAATGTTTGAAATCCAAGAAAAAAACTTCAAGCTATATCGCGTAGATAATTTTATAGAAGGAAATGATTTTCGGAATATAGATTTTCATTGATGTGATGAATCTTCTCCGAACATAACATTCCATCCACAACATTGTGTTCATTATGTCTATTATATCATATAAAAATATCTGAAATTCCACAACTCTTAAAAAGTAAGTTGAACACTAATTAGTGAAGATCTGACCATTTCGAAAAATGAAAGAATTCCTCATATTTTCTCGTATAATGTGCCGTATTCTAGTACCTTATTTATTCTTCAAAAAAAAATATATATATCTGTGATATTGAAAAAATTGGATACTTTGGCTGAATGTTGAAAATACCCACATACATGAATATTTTCTATGTTATCCCGTTTAAAAATTAAGAACTGAAACGCAGGATATTTTTAGGAATTTTAGTTAGGTAAGGGGACTAGACGACTTGTTCGAATCCTCATCTGTTCAAGCCTCAGTTCGAGCAAATTTCCAAACCATTTTTTGAGTATTGCTTCGGGCGAATTACATTTAGATCTCAGAGTAATAAACATAGTAATTTTCAGTAAGTGAATTTTGTCTCCAACATGAATATAAAATTTGACGTAAGGGGCGCGGAAATGAAAATATATCAGTGACATTTCACTCCATTCGCGTGTTTCTCCACAAAGAACACATTTCTATGTCCCATAGTGTTTCATATTAACTCCAAATGTATTGGGATAAATACCTAATTATATCCGGAATAAAAAAAAAATTGTTGTTTTTTGAATTTCTGATGGCCTAATAGGTGCCAAATCTTGGATTTCAGCGGGTATCTACAGAAAATAGTGAATATTCTGTTTACTTTAAATTCGACAATTAGGAAGAATATCGGGCTCCAAATATTCAAATTTGCATACCTATTCAATTGGAAATCACTCAATAAATATATCTCATTTATTTATTTATTTATAAATAAATAAAAAAATAAATAAAATTGTGGATTTGAAAATATATCACAATCCGACAACGTAATCTAACCATGTTGGGGACATGTAAAAATTGCGTATATTTCTTTATCTATACTTATTACACTATGATTTAGATTTATCTTGTCATTCTGAAGGGAATTTTTTGGCATTATAGTGTTCTGTGTTTGTTAACTTGGCAACGTTCAAAGTTGAATATCTTTTATTTATATGAAAATAAAAAGTTAAATGAGTAATTCTTGTCCCGAATGAAAGAAACAAACATAATAAATGATTGGAGATGAATAGCGAAGCTAATATGGGGGTTGCCAGCTGAATTCGAATTTATTATCGAAAATGAAATAGAAATCAAAATGAGAATATTCAATATTTATCGTTAACGAAATTGTGATAACTCTTTTAATGTAAATTCTACGTCGTTGATCTAATGGTAGAGAGAAATGCATTTATGGTGGTTTTTCTAATGTAGCAGCTCATTTCGAAGATTAAAATAGTTATTTATAATACAAGTGCAGAAGGCATTGATATTCTTCCACGAGTTCAAAATTCAAAAACGAGCCACGAAGTGGCGAGTTTTGGAATGAACGAGTGGTAGAATGAGCCTTCTGTACGAGTATTATACATTATTTTCTCTAATTCATTGCATTTTCATTTATATTAATGAAATATTTCCATAAATATAATTTAGTGATTTTTGCATGGAAAAATGTTGGTTGGCAGAACTGTTTTCTTTAAGGCAAATTGATGAATTGACAGATAAAGCCGTGGCGGAAAGTTCGGAGTACCAACATAGAATAATAAAATATAACAATGAAAACTGTGCGTTTCTGATATATTCTCGCACGATTTTGTTCTACAAGATGTGGAAGAATGAACGGAATAACCACAGAATTAGAGAATAGTATATTCTAAAACAAGTTGCAGAATGGGCTTCTATTCCAACACGAATGCGAAATTCAAAACGAGCGACGAAGGAGCGAGTTTTGGAACGCATAAGTGTTGGAATTGCCTTCTGCAACGAGTATTAGACGATATTTTCTCTATTTCAGTCAAGTTTTGTGAAATATTGAAGAAATTCAATGAAAAATTCGGATTCCATATCCTAGTGACTTTTGTATTGTATATTGGCAGTTGGTGTGACTGTTACTAAAATTGACAGATTACAGAATTTGAATATGAATCGTGCATTTCGAATTTTGAAATAATTTAAAATTACGCATTAAATTCGTGAATTATGTCTGACGAAATCGATTATACACCACCAGAATTAAGAGAAATTGCGAATAATGTTTCAAATCATTTCACCATATCCAAATTATATTATATTGACAATTCTTAACGTTTGTTGAAATTTGATAGGATTGGAAGTCAGTATAGACAACCACAAAACGAAAAATATATCTGAAAACGATGCTGTAATGAGTTCATTACAGCACTGTTTTTAGAACTGTAATGAGCTCATTACGATACTGAAATAGAGAAAGGTATATTTTATGCTTGGAAAAACATATGCTGAACTCCTGGGGTGGTATAGCTGATTATGAAAATTCAAAGGAATTATGTTTTAACTGATGTTCAAAGCTTTCAGAACTAAGTTTTTATGAAAAATACGGAATCATGTCGCTTGTGGAATACTTTAATTCCAAAGATCGATGAAAAATCGACAAACTTAGGTTTTCGTCAACACTAAAGGCTATAGTATAGCAGCAATATTATTGATTGTTCTTGAGCGACGCACACAGTTTCGATTCATAACATCACTAACTTATCCCAACAGTTCAAATTTTCCCACCAATTTCACTATTGCCGGCTGAGAAGGTGCTTCACAATGAACCAAAAGTGCTTTAGTTTTGCAATTTGTAACTGCAAAATTATCACCAATTTTTTCATGAATGTTAACAAATTCAATACGTTGTTGAAGCGTTCATCGTTTCATTTTTACTGGTGGCGTAGTTTTTACTTGTCAAATGTCAAAAGATCAAAGCTCCAAACGTGACAGCTGCCCAGATAGCTGGCTTTCAAATCCTTTATATTATCCTATAACGTTATAATGCAACAAACCAGTCGACGTTTTCTGTCCTTATTCACCAATGAAATTGTATTAGTATTAGATGTATGAAAGACGTATGAAGATAAGAAAATATTGACCAAAACATTAATATCGAAATTAAACGAAACTCGGATCCACTGTACCCATTTAAAACTACTGCCCGGAGCGGAAAACATCCCTGAATTTCTGCCGGTTATTTGCAGAGCTCATAAGAATGGAGTTTCCGAGGAGAAACAAATATTGAATGTTCACTCCAGTTCAAACACCGCGTCTCATATCGTACGAGAAGAGGATTGCAAACAGCGTTCTTCGATTCGTTAATCGATGGCTCCTGCTCCTCAAAATGAAGGTTTGTTGGATCTCAGGTTTTTGAGCGCTCTTCTCCGAAGCGATCGCTCTAGTATTTCGTCACAATATCTGTAATTTTCAGCCAGGAACGGTTTCGTCCGTATACACGATAACTTTTGTATGAAAGGATCAAGAAACTAGAAAGGACCAGACAGCAGCCTATTCGAAAAATTATCATCAGATTATTTATCTGAATTTTCTGTAATATTTTTAGATTGGTTTTTAATGAAAATTATTGTTAGATTCGGGGTGAGTCAAACATTATTCAAAATGAAATTCGTTTAGTTCATAATTCACCTTGTAATTAAACCAGTCGTCCTTGGAATTCTCCAATTTTTTTCTCTCAGTTCGAGTAGGTACACTTGTATAATATAATGTCAAACAGTATTGGCTTTGCTATGACCAGTTTTTGAGATACACAGGGTAAAATATTGAGAGACCGTTATTACAAAAGTTGTCAGAAAGTTGTACACAATAAAAATTTCATACACAGTAGCGGTAAGAGATACGTTGGCATTTACTTATTGTTATTTTGTCATTGTACAGGGTGGGCAAATAAGCGAGGTAAGCGGCTATATCTCAGGATCCACTCATCGTAGAGACTTGCGGTAAAAAATTTTACCACTAAAGTAAACAAAAAAACACACTGGAAATTGTTTTGAAGTTCATACCCCTACCTCTAGGGGGCGTAATAGCTATCGTCGAATAGAAAAATAAATTTTACTCGAAAATGTTTCATATGAAGTTGAAGAAAAAATATCATCACTGCAATCCTTGTAAAATTCTCTATCTTTTTGAATTGTCACTTTCTATTTTACTTTATCAAATAAGGGTAGGTTAAAGGGAGAAATCTGACTGATTGAAGTGCCTGTAACTTCAGTTTGGCTCAACATTTTTGAGCAAATTAGATCTCGTCTGAAAGATTGAAAGATAATATCTTGTTGATTGAGGACAAAATATACTCATGATAAATTTGTTTTTGCTGCTTTCGATAGGAGGCGCTAAGTCATAAGTTCATTGTTTTGTTCTTTTAACTTCGAAATTTCAAATGTAATGATAGGATTTTCTTAACAGAAACAGAAATTCCATCAAATTTGCATGAAAAAACCTGCAGGTCGCAAAGCGGTAGTTTCAGGCGTTCTGAAGTTATGGCCGAAAGAAGATGTTCTTCAACTGATGCACGGCGAAAAACCAAATTGCGTCTTTAAGTTCTGACAGAAACGGAAATCCCGCCGAAAAAAGATATTATTCAACTGATGCACTGAAAAACCAAACTCCAGAACGCCTGAAGCTATCGCTTTGCGACCTTTTGGTTCTTTCATACAAATTTGATGGGATTTCTGTTTTCTGACTTCTGACTTAGCGCTTCCTATCGAAAGCAGCAAAAACAAATTTATGATGAGTACATTTTGTCCTCAATCAACAAGATATTATCTTTCAGACGAGATCTAATTTGCTAAAAAATGTTGAGCCAAACTGAAGTTACAGGCACTTCAATCAGTCAGATTTCTCCCTTTCACCTACCCTTATTTGATGTCGTAAAATCGAAGAAGAATGAAGATTTTTTTTCTTCGAGTCTTATAGTTCTTGAGATGGTCTCATTGTACAATGACAAAATAACAATAAGTAAACGCCAACGTGTCTCTTACCGTTACACTGTATGTAATTTTCATTGTATACAACTTTTTGACAACTTTTGTAATACGGTCGCCCTCTTAATATATTACCTTATGTATCTCAAAAACTGGTCTCAGTAAAGCCAATACTGTTTGACATTATAATAGTGTACTCGAATTAAGAGTAATGACAAAAATTGGAAAATTTCACGGATGACTTCTTTCATTACAGGGTGAATTATAAATTGAACTAATTTCATTCTGAATAATGTTTGACTCACCATGAATCCAACAAGAATTTTCATTTAAAATCAGTCTTTTATTACCTTATGGCTAAGCAACATTTGTAGCGCAAAAGTGTTTCATTCAAGATGTTTTCTACGAAAAATGTTACTTTAAAGATATGCCATTTCCGAATTTCGACACCCTGTATCTCGAAAACTAGCCATAGGATTGAGTTGTGCTCATTAGTTTCTTATTCAGTAGATCATATTCCATAATATACGAAAAATTCATCAAAATCAAGCGGTGACACATTTTTCCATCAAGCTGCTGCCTGGTCCTTTGCTATAGGATTATTTCACCTTTGGCGAAGATGATGTAAATGTAACACACACCGAAATTATAGAATTCAGGTATGAACATTACATGAAAAATATCCAGTATTTCTTAAGGATTTCAAAAAGGCGGAAAATATAGAGAGTGATAAATTTGAAATATCAAAGTTAATTATTATTCCGTAAAAAGGAAAGATCCGACAACAATGTAAATACCACCATAATACGGCCATATGGCAAGATCCTTGGAGACCAAAATCTTTAAAAATCGTGAGATCCGTTGTCGAGATAAATGAGGCGTTCCATACTAAAAACTCACTCTGTACGTAAGGATAAACCATTGCAATTTTAAGGTAACATTTTCTTCTGCAAAATTATGGGTAATTTCAAGCTAAGGCGCAATTATAACCGAAAATGTTGTCAATACATTTCGCCTATTGCCATAGAAATATGAAGACTTCTCCCAGATATTCCTGTTTGTTTGAAGAGTTCAATCCTATGATAATGAAAGTACATCCAGATTATTATCTATGAACATTCTCGACCATCATAAACGAAAAGAAACAACCAGATCTTCTTAGGTAGGGATACACAAGACAAGTTGTAGACGCCTCGATGAAAAAAATGTTCTCATTTAATACTAGTCAGTTGAACAAATTAAATATCTTTATGCAAATTGAGTATATCAGAACTAGTTTCGAGATCTTGGGTATCAGATGTTTTTCTACTCATTATATGATTTTAACACTTCTAACAACGATTCTAAGCCGATTTCTCTAGCGGAATATGCAAGAATTCTTGGAAATTGAACACAACTGTGGAATTGGCATGTGCGTGATAGATTTAGAGTCAGCTTTGAATAATATCATCGGAAATATTAAGAAAATTTGAAAATAAATACTCCTTAAAGTGCATTTGCACAGATACACTTATAATTTTGAGGAGAACTAAAGGTTTGAAAAATCAAAAAGACTGAAAATATGATAAAAATGAATTGTGAAAAACAAAGCAATCATGATTCTATCACAATAATTTATTTTCTTCTCATACTCCTAGGTATAAATAATCATTTGAATATACAGAATATACATTTAATAAACGTGTGCCCGCGAACACTTTCTTTCTGAGATACAAGGTGTTAAAGTTTTTTTTTTCTCATAGCACTTTCCCTCCAGAAGATATTCAACTGAAATTTGGCTCAGACATTCCAACTTAGAATTTTCATCATGTGATATGATCATTTTGATTGCAAATCTATAGAGTGATATTTTTTTTTGCAACAGTACCCGTTTCTTTCCTGCAGATCTTTTTTTTTTGTGGTTTAGGTGCTCCAGTACTAAACTTTTTGGATTCTTGTATTTTTGTCGTATCTACTACCGATTTCGAGTTGAAATGTTTCAAACTGTTCTCTAGTAATTCTCATGAAAAATTATTATAAAGATCCAGCTTCCAATTGAAGAATATCCTGCATAATAATGAAATTTCTACTATGTCGGATCTGTTATCATGGAAAAATTAGTTTTTTTTATAACTATTCTGTTTAAATTTTCTATGGTTTTGATGAAGCTAACACGAAATTTCATATGATGCTTAAGATTGTTAAACTACACTCTCCATTTTTGTTATTGAAATTATTGTTATACACATCGAACATCGACCAGATCAGATCTGTTGCCTCGGAAATAATTTGTTTTAATTATTTTTCTTGAGTTTTGTATGGTTCCGATGATGCCATCAATCTGAATTTCCCGTAGCTTGGATTCATTATCTACACTCAGAATCTCAGCTCCGTCGGTTTTGTGGTCACAGAAATATTAGAAAAGTTTTCTGTATATTCTACTTGAATTTTTTATGGTTTGCATGACACTATCAACATAAGTTTTCGCACGCAAATTTTATGGTATTGATAATGAATGTGATCAGCTTGAACTTTCGCGAGAAGCTTGAAATTGGTAATTTATATTCAGTTGCAAAATCTCAACTTTATAGGATCTCTTGCCTCTTCAATATCAAGTTTTTTTTTTGATATGCTGCTTGAGTTATTCAAGGTTTATAGATGACGCTTTCAACACGAAATTTTGCAGGCAACTTGAAATGGTTATTTTATATCTGCACACAAAATGTCTACCCGATGGAATGTGTAATCACGAAAATTATGTATTTATTTTCCAATTATCTTAAATTTTCTACGGTCCTGATGTAATCAGCTTGAAATTGTTGAAGGATCTTGATTTTCCTTGTCAAATTGGTATTTCACATCATATCATTCATTCATAAGATTCATATGGTGTAG
The DNA here is from genome assembly GCF_914767665.1 of Harmonia axyridis. Lineage (NCBI taxonomy): Eukaryota > Metazoa > Arthropoda > Insecta > Coleoptera > Coccinellidae > Harmonia > Harmonia axyridis. The sequence goes on along the minus strand of NC_059502.1, from coordinate 54,076,985 downwards.
ATAATTTTGATAAGAAAAAATTTGGATAATTTCTTTTTATATTCTTTATTTTCTATGGTTCTAGTTATGCGATCGATATGAAATTACGTGAGAGGTTTGAAATTGCCATTGTACATCAAAATGCAAACTTTCATCTACTCGTAGATCGAATCTGCAGTTTTTAAATCAAATTTAGGGTACCCTTGGTCGTTCAAAGAACTTAACCACGTGATTCTATCTACCTTGCTAATTTCAAGTTTTTCTTTCCATTCGAAAGTTTTTAAGTAGGTAACTGCATAATGTTAAGGAATATTTTCCTCCTGTCAAAAATTCTATGTAAATGGAATGCAATTATCGAAAATTACAGCGAATATTTCCCTGCTGTCAAAAATTCTATGTAAATAGAGAACAATTATCGAAAATTACAGCGATAATTGCATTGTAGGAAGCGAAACAGCACTGCTATAATTTATTGTTCTGTTCATAGATGCATAGATTCTATGCATCTTACACAGTTCGAATCTATGGCAATTCCATTCTAAATCAGTTTGACTAGTAATGTAACAGTTTATTCGGGAAATATTCCCCCGAATTACCCTCGTGCATCAAAATGACCGGGTAATTTCGCATTCCAGCGTGTTTTCTTTGAAAAACTGCATTCGGTCATTTTCATTTTTGGAGAAAAATGAAAATTAACTCATGCAGTTTTTATGACAACACGCTGTCATGCAAAATTATCGGTAATTTTGATGCACTTGTGCAATTACCTACGATAATTGCATTGTAGGAAGCGAAACAGCACTGCGATAATTGTTCTGTTCATAGATGCATAGTTTCTATGCATCTTACACAGTTCGAATCTATGGCAATTCCATTCTACATCAGTTTGACAAGTGATGTAACTGTTTATTCGGGAAATATTCCCCCGAATTACACTCGTGCATCAAAATGACCGGATAATTTCGCATTCCAGCGTGTTTTCTTTGAAAAACTGCATTTGGTCATTTTCATTTTTGGAGAAAGAGCCCCCTACCTTCGGTGTCGGGCTCTTTCTCCGAAAATGAAAACAAACTCATGCAGTTTTTATGACAACACGCTGTCATGCAAAATTATCGTAAGTAATTGCCCAAGTGCATCAAAATTACCGATAATTTTGCATGACAGCGTGTTGTCATAAAAACTGCATGAGTTTGTTTTCATTTTCGGAGAAAGAGCCCGACACCGAAGGTAGGGGGCTCTTTCTCCAAAAATGAAAATGACCAAATGCAGTTTTTCAAAGAAAACACGCTGGAATGCGAAATTATCCGGTCATTTTGATGCACGAGTGTAATTCGGGGGAATATTTCCCGAATAAACAGTTACATCACTTGTCAAACTGATGTAGAATGGAATTGCCATAGATTCGAACTGTGTAAGATGCATAGAAACTATGCATCTATGAACAGAACAATTATCGCAGTGCTGTTTCGCTTCCTACAATGCAATTATCGTAGGTAATTGCACAAGTGCATCAAAATTACCGATAATTTTGCATGACAGCGTGTTGTCATAAAAACTGCATGAGTTCATTTTCATTTTTGGAGAAAGAGCCCGACACCGAAGGTGGAGGTTGATGCACTTGTGCAATTACCTACGATAATTGCATTGTAGGAAGCGAAACAGCACTGCGATAATTGTTCTGTTCATAGATGCATAGTTTCTATGCATCTTACACAGTTCGAATCTATGGCAATTCCATTCTACATCAGTTTGACAAGTGATGTAACTGTTTATTCGGGAAATATTCCCCCGAATTACACTCGTGCATCAAAATGACCGAATAATTTCGCATTCCAGCGTGTTTTCTTTGAATTCGGTGATTTTCATTTTTGGAGAAAGAGCCCACCACCTCATGCAGTTTTTATGACAACACGCTGTCATGCAAAATTATCGGTAATTTTGATGCACTTGTGCAATTACTCACGATAATAGTTCTTTCTATGCGTGGAGATGTAATAATAACAGATGCTTTTCGTCCAAACCAAACGTATTTTTTTTCTACCGTTACCGGATGCAAGGAAATCGTCTCCCACATATTGGCGCATTGTAAGAATGACGTGATCGGTTCTGACGTGGTCTTGTTGTGCGATTGATATCGAGGGGGTGCGAATTTATGACTCAACAATACGGGATTTGTTTTCCAATACAATAGGCTCATACAAACGCAACCCCTATCGAAGTTGTCCTCAGCACTTCACTTAAACTTCATCATGTGAATATAATAATGAATGCAAAATCATCAGGAATCTGCTCAATACTGCATTGCCTAACTGCCCTAACTTTTTTGTTCGATCTAGGTTCCAGCTTTTCGATTACCTACAGTATTATGTTTCCAAAACGACGGTAGGTCTTGTTTAATGGTCATAGATAAGACTAAGTGATTTTACCGATGCTTAAATTACCTGCAAACGTCTCCATAATAGAACAAATAAGGAACCGAAAATAAGAAAATTTCGATACAAAGGGTTTTCCAATAAGAGCCCCATATGCGACAGTGTTTTGTTTTTTTAAATCATTCATTTCAGACCTCAAATCAGTTGATCAATTATGATTATCAACGTAGTCTCCGACGTGGGAATGGACCTTATCACTAAAGATCATTGTTCGATGAAAAATCTATATTTTGATGCATTTGCATTTTGAATGCATTTTAAGAAGCTAATCAGCGAAGAGACGACGTTGCTGTGATAGACCTGCTTGAGTTCTGAAAGAAAGTTCGTGGAAAGCCTAATCTATTTTAACAACAAACATTTATGCACGAAATTTCAATCTGGTGGCATTCACCGTTTAGAAGTTTGGCGAAGAAATTTTTTAATTTTATCAACTTTGGGAGGATATATCTCTCTTAATATGCATATGTCATAATTTTATTAATCAAACTATACTGATTATTCAAAGTACTATCCCCCAGAAAGCATTTTTGACTCACTCTGTAGATTGGGTCCATCCTTCTTTGCAGAATCTTTAAAAGTTCAAAGATGTTTCCACAATGATGTTGTCATTTTCATGAACAAAAATATACTATACATTTTCACTCAGTTTATTCATAATAAAGGTACATCAGTAAAGACATTATTTTCATCATATATAATTTATTTATTAACCTCAATCGTGGTTAACGTTCCACGATTTATAACAAGGTTCCTAATTATTTATGTGTAACTAAGGTATTATTTGGTAATTGTAATGTTATGCTATGAATAATCATCAATAAATGTTGATTATACGATAAAATAGATTTTCATTATTATCATGGCTGAATATCTAATATGTCAATAGAGTTCAAATCGCGTACATTACCGGTTCAATCTACAACGGAATCGGTCACGAATATCAATCCCTACGAGCACTCTGCTCAGCAGAGATCTCTGTTGATGGACGTGAATCATTTGCTAATCTGGACAGTAAAATAATCATAATAATAATGAAGATAATGAAGGAATAAATAATCATAATAGAAGCAAAAACTGCGGATTTTGATACTTTATTACAATGCATTCTCCTTAAAAACATAATATGCGTGTTTACATTCTCAAATCTGGATATACATGGTGTTCCTGAATTGGAGGTACAAACGAAAATTACAGATTCCTTTGATCATTTCAAGAAAAAAGGAAGCACTTGAATCATAGGCCCGCGGACGCTTTTATTTCGAGATACAAGTTCGAAGTTTTTTCCATAGCACCTTCCTTCACAAAATATTTATCTTGAATTTAGCATAGATCCAATTCAAAGTTTTCATCATGTGATATGCTTATTTCGAATACAAATCTACACGGTTATATTTTTTCTGGATCGACTCTCGCTTCTTCCTTACAGAACATTTTTGGTGGACCACTGGTAGTTTAGTGAAAAGAAATTTTGGTCCAGTTATTACACTTTTTGGTTTCTTGTAGTTTTGTCGTATCTGCTACCGATTTCGAAGAAAATTCTTTTTAAACAATTCTCTAGTAGTCCTCAGGAATATTCAAATTATTAAAAAGATCCGGTAAGTAAGCTGTCAGGGTTAAATTAATTATATCAGGTGTGTGAATAAGTCTTTCCCGTTTTTTTTCAAATTTTGAGCCTTTATTGTGAAAAAATGGTTACAAATGAATTATTGAAAGTATTGGCCATCGCTAGCTACAACTTTCCCCCATCTTTCTGGCAACATACGAATCCCGTTGCGAAAAAATTCGACCGGTTTGGTCTCTATCCAGTCATCCACCAATTTTTTGGCTTCCTCGTAGGAATGGAAGTGCTAGTCAGCCAGGCCATGCGTCATCGATCTGAAGAGATGGTAATCAGACGGAGCAATGTCTGGAATATACGGCGGGTGGGGTAGGACTTCCCATTTGAGCGTTTCTGAGTATGTTTTCACCGGCTGTGCAACATGTGGGCGTTGTCATGTTGCAAAATAACTTTGTCGTGCCTGTCGGAGTATTGTGGCCGTTTTTCTCGCAGTGCGCGGCTCAAACGCATCAATTGTCGTCGATAGACCTCGCCTGGGATCCTTTCATTCGGTTTCAGAAGCTCATAGTAAACCACACCTAGCTGGTCCCAGCATATACAGAGCATGAGCTTGGCGCCATGAATATTTGGCTTGGCCGTCGATGATGATGCATGGCCGGGTAGTCCCCATGATTTTCTTCGCTTCGGATTATCGTAACGGATCCACTTTTCATCGCCAGTCACGATACGATGCAGAAAACCCTTTCTTTTATGTCGCTGAAGCAGCTGTTCGCAAGTGAAAAAACGCCGTTCGACGTCTCTCAGCTTCAGTTCGTACGGCACCCAATTTCCTTGCTTTTGGATCATTCCCATGGCTTTCAAACGCTTGGAAATCGTTGTTCGGTCAACTCCCAATGCTTCAGCAAGTTCTTCTTGCGTTTGACACGAATCTTCATCAAGCAAAGTCGCCAATTCTTGATCTTCAAAGATTTGCGGCCGCCCGGAACGCTCCTTGTCTTCCACGTCGAAATCGCCACTTTTGAAGCGTCGAAACCATCCGCGAACACTTGAATCATCGACACAACCTTCTCCATAAGCTTCCTGAAGCAACCGATGCACCTCGGCAGCAGATTTCTTCAAATTGAACCAATAAAGTGAAACTTCCCGCAAATGACGTCGACTCGGCTCAAATTTCGACATTTTCACGATTTCAAAAATTTATGATGCGAAAAAATTTCAACTAATGTGTTAGTGTGGAATTGTTGACAGATGAATAAGCTTTGATTATGACATATGTAACCATTAAATACTCGCACAGTATTGGTGGCGCCATCTCTTACAAAAAACGGGAAAGACTTATTCACACACCTGATATGTTTTTGTACTTGAATTGAACTTCACCCAGTTTTTATCAAAATAAAGATTCGATAAACTGGTATAATCATAACAAAAAAGTAGGATGACCAGCAACACCCTGTTCTCGAAATCTAACCGTTTGGGAATCTATATTCATGAAAAAAAAATTTCTTAAAATTAAACAAGGAATCTTTCATTTCCCTTTGTACCTCCAATTTAGGAACAACCTGTATTTTGAAATATTCTTCGTCGAACTCATAATAATAGCTCAGTTTAACGTACATGAAATCATCCTTTAATGACCCCTTTTAATGCCATGATTTCACGTTAATGCATGATTGTCATTTGTCAACCGAACATTCAGCAGAAATCCGAATAATGTCACAACTTTACTGAAATCTTTCATTCAATTTTAGTACTTTACTGTACTCTTAATACTTTAGTATGTAATTCCATAAAACAATGAATTCATAATTCAAATCGAGGCGTTATCGCACTTTCAAATTTATTTATGTGCTTTTAGATAGAATTTTATTTTACCGATTACGAAAATCTTTTCAGATCTCTACAACTTATGTATATGTCATGGCAAAAATGATTCTCCCCACGCGACTATACATGTATATGTTTATCCGGTTAGCACAGGTCTTCTTTTTGTTTAAGGACTGGAATTTGTTTCCCTACGGTTCTATTATAATTTCTTCAATTTTCTACTATTGTTTATTTGGGAGACTTTCCTCCCATCTCATGTCACTTTTTTCTTCTACTTCGTTCTTTGATAGAGGTATTTCCTCTTTCTTATTGGGATTTGTATTATCTTTCTTAATTCACATTCTCATGCTCTTTTAGTGTCTCTATTATCTTCTTTATTCGTTTGTTAACTTTTTTCTCGATAGTTTCAATTTTCAATTCTTCTCTGATTTGTTGGTTCCTAATATACCATAGGGCGCCAACCCCTGTTCTGATTACTCTATTCAGTGTACTTTGCAACTGATCTCTCTTATTGTCTTTTGTATTATACCATATTACTTCTGCATACGTAATGCTTGGTATAAGCACTTTGTTTATAATCTCCAGCTTGTTTTCTGAGGAAAGTTTACTTTTTGGGCTGAGTAGCGGGTAGTCTCCTGTGCTATTGCCTTCCCTTTTTCCTGTTTTCTTTTAGCTGTTTGCTACAATTCTATCTTTCATCTATAGTTACTCCTAGGTATTTTGCTTTCTTTTGTCATTCTATCGTCTGATTTTCCATTTTGACGTTCCATGCTTTCTCTTTCTTCACTGTTGTTCCTCCAAAGTAGATTGCAACTGTTTTCGTCGTATTCACTTTGAATCTCCATTTCTCAGTTTATCTGAGTCTATCTGTAACTGGCTAGTTATTGCTTTCCGTGTTCTATTGTGATAGTAGATAGCGGTGTCATCTGCAAACTGGGTTATATTGCATCTATTCATTTTTGGTATGTCAGCCATGTATAAGTTGAACAGCAGCGGTCCTATCATCGATCCTTGGGGAACTCCGGCTTCAATTTCTCTAATCGTCGACCTGGTATTATCAATATTCACTTTTAATTTTCTATTTGCCAGGTATGATTTTATTGATATCGTTTTAGTTGAACTTGATTTTGTATAACAGCCTAGATGTCACATTTTATCAAATGCCTTTTCTATATCCAGAAATATTGCACCAGTTTCTGTAGAGGGTTTCATTTGCTCCTCAATATCTTCATTGAGTTATACCCAGTTGGTGGATCGTTGAATGTTCCTTGCGAAACCTGAACTGGCGATCTAGAATTATTTTCTTTTCTTCTACGAAATCTGTTAATCTTCTGCAGGTTAATCAACTTTCTATCACTTTACTGATTGCCCATAATAGGCTTATGGATCGATAGTTCGTTGGGTCTTTTTTGTCTTTTTCTTTCTTCTAAATTAAGATTGTATCCGCCGTTTTCCATTTGTTTGGATAATATCCTGTTTTTAATATGAATCTGGCTATTTCAACGATTTCATCTCGAGCTTCTCCTGGCGAGTTTTTAATTGCTTGATTGAGTATTACGTCTATTCTGAGTGCTTTTCTATTTTTCAATGTTTTTATAATTTATTCAATTTCTTCTTCAGTAACTTCTGTTGAATCTTCTTCCATTTCATTGGGATCGTCGTCTGTTATATTTCCGTGTATTTCAACTATATTGGTTGAATCGGTCGTCGTTGATTTTTGGATTCGGCTAAAATTGATGTGCCAGTGATTCTGCGGTGCCTTTTCTTCATTTGTAATAATACTCGATTTCCCTTCTTCAGTATAACAGTTTTGGTAATGAAAACGCCTTGTATAACAAAAAATTAAGTAACCGATTACTGAATTTGAACAGATACGTTCCCGAGGAATCAAGCTACAATTCAAACTAATAATTGCTGAAATAGACCAAAGAGTTCGTGACAAAATGAACTAGAAACTTCGTTGAGATTCCGTCCGTTCCCCCAGTTTCCACCAGAAGATGAAACGATAAATTCTCTCCCTGTCGTTATCTGCACTTGAGTCGACGACCTTGGGCAACAAACCCTTAGTCGAGCTCGCTTTTCTGCAGGGCTCTCTCTTCGAGCGAGCTTCCTCCTTCCGTTTCTGTGGCAATTCAGCATCTCGATCGAGTGCAATCGATATTGCCCCCGCAACTGCGTTGCTTTCCGGGCACGCGACTTCATTACAGGTAAATCCGACGGTTTTAAGGACGTGATTACGGCTCTTTTCCCGTACGAACGAACGTTCGGAACTTTAAGCGTTTGTTGATGCTGCATTTCCAATTAACCCAATGCATGAGCCGATTCGAATGGTTTGCTTTGCTTTGCATATCGATTTCATTTATGTTTTTGTAACGGAGAGTATCTAGTCACGATGTGTGTATTTTTCGAATTTTGAACAGGGATTGTTTGTTGATCTGGACAAAAAAAAATCGTTTCAATCATAAAGGTACTCTGTTCAAAATGATTGTACAGGGTGGGCAAATAAGCGAGGTAAGCGGTTATATCTCAGGATCCACTAATCGTAGAGACTTGCGGTAAAAAATTTCACCACTAAAACAAACAAAAGAAAACACTGGAAATTGTTTTGAAGTTCATACCTCCACCGCTAGGGGGCGTAATAGCTATCGTCGAGTAGAAAAATGCATTTTACTCGAAAAATTTTCATATTAAGTTGTAAAAAAAATATCATCACTGTAAACCTTGGAAAATTCTCTATCTGTTTGAATTGTCACTTTCGATTTTGCGACATCAAATAAGGGTGGGGGAAAGATAGAAATCTGACTGATTGAAATGTCTGTAACTTCAGTTTGGCTCAACATTTTTGAGCAAATTTGATCTTATTTGACAGACAACATCTTGTTGATTAAGGAAAAAATATACTCATGATGAATTTGATTCAGCTGCTTCCGATAGGGAGCGCTAAATCAGAAGTTCATTGTTTTGTTAATTTTTCTCTGAAATTTCAAATGTAATGATAGGATTTTCTTAACAGAGACAAAAATTTCATTGAATTTTCATGAAAAAACCTGAAGGTCGCAAAGCGATAATTTCAGGCGTTCTGAAGTTATGGCCGAAAGAAGATATTATTGAACTGATGCACTGCGAAAAACCAAATTGAGTCTTCAAGTTCTAACAGAAACAGAAATCCCATCAAATTTGTATGAAAAAACCAAAAGGTCGCAAAGCGATAGCTTCAGGGGTTCTGTAGTTACGGACGAAAATAGATATTCTTCAACTGATGCAATGAAAAACTAAATTGTGTCTTCTTTCGGCCATAACTCCAGAAGGCCTGAAGCTATCGCTTTGCGACCTTTTGGGTTTTTCATACAAATTTGATGGGATTTCTGTTTCTGTTAGAACTTGAAGACTCAATTTGGTTTTTCGCAGTGCATCAGTTGAAGAATATCTTCTTTCGGCCATAACTTCAGAACGCCTGAAATTATCGCTTTGCGACCTTCAGGTTTTTTCATGCAAATTCAATGAAATTTTTGTTTCTGTTAAGAAAATCCTATCATTACGTTTGAAATTTCAGAGAAAAATGAACAAAACAATGATCTTCTGACTTAGCGCTTTCTATCGGAAGCAGCTGAATCAAATTCATCATGAGTTTATTTTTTCCTTAATCAACAAGATGTTGTCTCTCAAATAAGATCTAATTTGCTCAAAAATGTTGAGCCAAACTGAAGTTACAGACATTTCAATCAGTCAGATTTCTATCTTTCCCCCACCCTTATTTGATGTCGCAAAATCGAAAGTGACAATTCAAACAGATAGAGAATTTTCCAAGGTTTACAGTGATGATATTTTTTTTCCAACTTAATATGAAAATTTTTCGAGTAAAATGCATTTTTCTACTCGACGATAGCTATTACGCCCCCTAGCGGTGGAGGTATGAACTTCAAAACAATTTCCAGTGTTTTCTTTTGTTTACTTTAGTGGTAAAATTTTTTACCGCAAGTCTCTACGATGAGTGGTTCCTGAGATATAGCCGCTTACCTCGCTTATTTGCCCACCCTGTACAATTTAACAACAATAGTCATCCTAATGTACAAAAATTTGTGCTGAAATAAGTACAGCACCAATCTTGCGTAAAAAACATATAAATTCTTGTGTGTTTTTGATTGTGTGGTGTGTTTATTAAATTGTTTCATTTTGAATATTGAACAATATTCATGCATTTTTATTAAAGAACTATTTACTTGACAGGGTTGAAGGTCAGGTTGTTGGAACAAAAACCACCTCTCAGACCATTGCCGACATGTTTCGATTTGATTCTAAAATCTTCTTCGGGGCTCTATAATAAATTACAAGATTTTTTAAAACACTAATAAATAAACTATGTTGGAATATACAATGGGACATTACAATTGTACAACAATTGAATAAATAATTACATGAATATCTGAACAATACAATGCAAAAAAAAAAAATTAAAACGAATAGTGGGAGAAACATTGAAAATAATTCAGCTCAGCATACAGGTACTTGATGAATTTACATTAAAAAGGGAGAATAATTACTTACAGTCTATTTTGCGGTTTTTTTGTCGAAACCATGAAATATATGAAATAAATAATACTTTTGGACACCATCAAATTAGAAATTTAACGAAAGAACAGATAAATTATTAACTTTGCTTTGGAGTTGATATGAGCCATTCCATCTAATTCTACTTCATAAATATCACAATCATCATGGTATGTATCGTGTGTCCCAAATTTGTTGTCTTGTGAGGGGATCTCAGAATCCCTTTGAGCTAGAAAAGAAATGAATGGCACAATTTCGAGCTTGTTTTTTGAGAGGATCAATTTGGTGAAAACTGTAACTCCATAAATTCAACTGTTTTCAAGCTATGAGAGAAAATTGGAAATTGACATGAAATGAAAAGTTATCATAACTTCTATATTACTGGTGGTATACATAAAACAAAAACCTTCTACAGGCACTTTTTTTTAATAGAATCCATTGGTGTTATGATTTGTTTTTTATTGCAATTAGTTTTGAAATTATAATACTAACTTGTGTTTTTTAAATGTAAACCATATAAATTTCTATAACAAATAAAATCGTTTTTTCCCCTTTTAAAAAATGAATGACATGATACATAATTTTCTAATCAAACTTAGGAAATCATCTAAAGTTTCAGTTTCACTCGGCAAATCAACCAAGTGCATATCTATTATAAACTTCAAATGATTATGTGAAATATTCGGTGGCCACCAAGGTCTTCGGATTCAACACCGTTAGATGTTTTCATTTGATAACACTGAGAGAACAACATTCATCAATTTGAAAATGTTGAAAAATCAAACGGAATTAAATCCGGAGATCTTGGTGGCCACCCAATAATTTAAATATCTGAAGTTCTCAAATTATAATAGGTAAGCACTCGGTTGAAACTGAAACTTTTGATGATTTTTAGTTTGATGAGGAATTCATATATCATCTTATATACATATTTCTGAAAAGGAAAAAATGGCGATATTATTTGTTAATAAAAATGTATTATAACTTCAAAACTAATTGCAATAAGAAACAAATGATTATATCAATGGATTCTACTGAAAAAAGTGCCTTAGGCCTCAAAATGTTTTATTTTTATAGGCACCAGTAATAAAGAAGTTATTAGAACTTTTCATTTCACGCCATTTTACAATTTTTACAACATTCCAGAATGGAAAGTGTGATTTAGAATGGAAAAATTGAATTCTGAAATTCAGATTAGGAATCGAATTTCAGAAACAGCAAATTATATTTCAGATAAGTAAAATTGTATTTCAGAAGTTATGAGCTTCAGATAATGTAATAAATGCAATTCAGAATAGTACCGAATGTGAGTTACCAGTACAATATGCAACACAGGTAATTACATAGCTTTGGCTACTGGAGCATTGTGGTAGTGAGGAAAATGAAAAAGCTGATTAACATTAAGGTTAACACCTATTGATCTTGGGCCTTTCTGTGGGTCTGGAAAAGATCAATATAAGACAACGGTCAGCCTGAAGGCTGACAGAGCTGCAACAACCCCGATTCAGTAATCATAATAGATATGGCTACCCATTCTCATTAAGTCTGAAATACATGTAACCAATTCTGAAATACATGTAACCAATTCTGAAATATAAAATCTCTTTTTCTGAATTTCAAATTATCAAATTTGAGTTCTGATTTATATTTTATGGAATAAATTTTTCGTTTTCCGAATTACATATTGCTAATCTGAAATACAAATAGCCGTTTCTGAATTACATGCATACTGCTATTCTGAAATACATATTACCGATTCTGAATACAATTTCCATCTTCTGACATTCAATTTGCTTCCCTGAATTACATTTTACGCTTTCTGAATTACACTCATGAAAAATAATAGATATGGCTACTCATTCTTATTAATTCTGAAATACATGTAACCAATTCTGAAATACAAAATCTCTTTTTCTGAATTTCAAATTATCAAATTTGAGTTCCGATTTATATTCTATGAAATAAATTTTTCGTTTTCCGAATGACATATTGCTAATCTGAAATACAAATTACCGTTTCTGAATTACATGCATACTGCTATTCTGAAATACATATTACCGATTCTGAATACAATTTCCATCTTCTGACATTCAATTTGCTTCTCTGAATTACATTTTACGCTTTCTGAATTACACTCATGAAAAATAATAGATATGGCTACTCATTCTTATTAATTCTGAAATACATGTCACCAATTCTGAATTACAATTTCCTATTTCTAAATTTCAAATGATCAAATCTGAATTCCAATTTATATTTAATGAAATTAATTTTTCGTTTTCTGAAATACATGTTGCTATTCTGAAATACATATTACCGTTTCTGAATACAATTTCCATCTTCTGACATTCAATTTGCTTCTCTGAATTACATTTCACGCTTTCTGAATTACACTCATGAAAAATAATAAATATGGCTACTCATTCTTATTAATTCTGAAATACATGTAACCAATTCTGAATTACAATTTAGTATTTCTAAATTTCAAATGATCAAATCTGAATTCCAATGAAATACAAATTACCGTTTCTGAATTACATATTGCTATTCTGAAATACATATTATAATAATAATAATAAAATAATAATAACCTTTATTCAACAAATACAAAAAAATAATGTTTCACAATAAAATAAAATGAATGAACAAGGTTGACGAGCGATAAGTGTTCTTTCACTTGTTTCGCATAAATATAAAAAGTCAATAAAAATCATTACATAAAAAAATACTTATAAATAGTACCTAAATATATGAATGACAAAAATACACGCAAAAATAACAAACATTATATATAATATTACCTTTTCTGAATACAATTTTCATCTTCCGAAATTCAATTTGCTTCTCTGAATTACTGAAAAGGTGCAGTAGGAAATACTTTTACGAAACAACTCAGCGATTTTGGGGAAAATCGGAAAATTGCCATAGCTCAGTAACCATCCACTTTTGACATCTAGTTGACTGGACCCAATTTGTTGTAAATCAATTTTCGAAGCCATCCAGATAGACGAGGTACTCCCACGAAGCGCAAGTGAAACTTTTACCGTTCCGAATCAGATCGGAGCGAATTTCGAAACGAGTTTTTCTTTACAGATCATTCACTGGTAATTATTTCTAACAGTTTCCTTCACGGAAGCGTAGAACCGCTAATGGGGATAAAGAAGTGCATTCAGGCGGACCGCGAGACGAATTTTTCGGATGAGTTGTCGCAACAGTCTCTCGATTTATGGGAAGCAGAGGGGTGGGCCGTAGGAGACCGTCAAATTATACCCTTTATGTTTTCTGGGATTGTTTACAGGAACCCATTTAACTTGACACATCTGTTGCGGGCAGGACGATGAATCGGTGGAAATTGCTATCTTCACTTTGAGAGTTGAGGGAATTATATTCCAGCCGTGCGACGTTATGGAGGAATCCAATGATTGGATTATCTCGACCGGAAAAACAATTTTTTTTTGACGTGCTCGAGATGGATTTATCGGTTTGAACACTACACAGACTTCTTGTAATTTAGCTAATACATACAGGCAACTATGTTGCCAAATTAGAAGAACAGAAGAATCGTTTTCAAAAATATACAGCGTGTCAAAAAAGTTACGTAACTCGTCAATAATTCCTGTACGAAGAATTATTGAGGAAAATTCTTGCATCCGTCGATTTTTAATTTGAAAAGCAGGTCCCCTATGCTTTTCTGAATTTATGCTCTACACCCTTTACGCTACACATCCCTCTACTAAATTTTTTCAAATACGAATATATGGATTGTGAGATATCAAATGAAAGGACATTCGATTGCACATTGAACCTGTGAACGAGTGAATGAGAAAAGAGTTTGTTAAGTTTTTTTTTATTACATAATTAACAATCTGTGATTTTAACTTGTGTATTAATTATTCTTTTCATAGTAACATTTTATTGCAAGAATTTTAAGGTAAATTTTTATTTTCGTTCACATAACTGAATTGGTCATCGAATGACCTTTAATGCGATATATTACAAGCAATTTTTTCCAATAGAAAAAATTTTTTGAGAGTTAAGGGTATAAACCCCCAACTTCAAAACTGCATACATTTCTTAAACTTCGAAAATAGAATTTGGCGGGTAGGAGGATATATCTCAATATTTGTTATTTCATGAATAAAAACCTGACACCAAACACAAATTGTTGATGTAAAAATTAAATTGCTTAACAAATTCATTTTTCAGTCACACCGCTCAATGTGCAATAGAATGTCTCTTCATTTGAAATATCACAATCCATATATTTCTATTTGAAAAAACATTATAGGGATGTGTAGCGTAAATTCAGAAAAGCATATGGAGACCTGATTTTGAAATTAAAAATCCATGGATTCGTGGATTTTCCTTAAAAATAATAAGTAAAAGAATAAGGGTCTGATTGCAGTCAATCACTAATCATAAATTGTAATTTAGTTCCTAATTTTTCAATGAAAAACGGCAAAACCAATTCTACTTTCAGCCACATCGCTGAATAAGTAATCAAATTACCTTTCATTTGGTGTATCACAATCCATATATTCCCATTTGAAAAACTCAAATAGAGGGGTTCGGGGCGTAGGAGGTGAGAAATATCAAATCCAAAAAAGAATACGATAAATTGCTTTTGAAATTAAAAATCGACGGGTGCTAGGATTTTCCTTAATAATTTTTCGTACAAGAATTATTGATTAGTTACGTTACTTTTTTAGCACGCTGTATAAGAATTTCCTAATATTTCTCTCCTCAAATATCGTTCGTTGCAGAGGTACAGGGTGCTGAACATGAAAAATTAAAAATGTAATTTTTATTCATAACTTCCACAGTTTTCAATTTTTCAATTAAATTTCAAAGAATGTTTGTGTTCAATAAAAAAATCACATTTTCAGTTACCACCAGTGGCCTACAAAAAGGGCATCGTGGTTTCTTATCTCACCTATTTTTTACGTCACTGGTGAAATAAGAAAAAGTTGGTTGGTAGTGAATTTGTATTCAGGGATTCAGTGGGAAAATCAAATAGGTAGTCAATGAAAGAAAAAACACGTTTAAAGTTGTTGATAGGGTTTAAAAATCTATCAATCCATCATTCGAAATAGTGTACCTTCTACCTTTACCCTTGAATATACTTTGAAAACCTTTTGGGTTTTTTTTTAGAGTCCACTGTTGAATAGGACTGCCATTTTCAAATAACCAGGTCTCATCCAGAAAAATGAATTTCACATTTTGTTGTAAATATTCTCTGTATTTACCATGAATTTGTAATCTATTTACTATATTTTTCTGATTATCAATAGGAATTTCCATTTTATCAACTGTTTTGAACTTGAAACCAATTAATTGTATGTAATGTTGTCTTTGTTTGATTAAAATCCAGATGGTTTTTTGTCAACTGCTATCCAGACTGATATAATCGTTGCTTTTGATTTTAGTAACAATCAAATCATTCAATGATTATTTGAAGGTGAAATCGAACTGCACAGATTTTCTTCCACTAATAATCCAAGCTGTAATAGCTTGCCTTCTTCTCTTTTCTGACAGTACTGGGAGAAAGACTCAAATTAACTAGTAGTAGTTATTCGAAATTGATACAATAAAGTTTCACCATTTTTTAATCGAAAGCAATAACAATAACACAAACTGAACCAAATTCAATCTTCTGTCAATGACATTTTCAATACCTACCAACCCGAATTCTCCAATTAAAAATATTACTGAATGAGCCATTACCAACTTAATTTCGATTTTCCACAGCCACCTGGGATGTCAATAATTCCTGAACGGACTATATAACATATTGCTTCTTGTAATCATAGACTACTAATTATCATTGTGCACATCAAACTAACCGTGAAAACTTTCAACAACTTGACTGTGAATAATTTCGATTAATTTTATCAGTGAGTTTTTAAACTCCGTTACTTTCAGTTCATTCATACGAATATTTTGAATAGTTATATTTGAAGAAAAATCGTTTGATAAGAATTTCAACAAAATTATTCGAATACTTCAATAATCTCCTCAAATTTTGTATGATTCTTGTGGCACGATCAACAAGTGATTTCGAAGTTCGAAATTATTGATTGTTATATACGGTCTGATCGTCACTGATAGATTCGTTTTTTTTCATTATTGTTATTCTGATTGAATTTTCTCTGGTTTTCATGTCACGATAAGCATGAAATTTTCTTAAAAAATTAACACTTCACTCTATAAGTCCCGGTTCTTGCCAGTAAAAACACATTTTTTGTTGACTTTATTTGTCATAACAGTAGATATAGTCATTAGTCTTTCCTAATAGGCTTCAACCTCGACAACCACTTCTTCATTAGAACCGAATTTCTTTCCCTGGAGGTTTTTTTTGAGGTCTGCCAAAGCTAGTAATTACTAGAGAATAAGCTTGAAGTTTTCGAGCAAAACTTCCTCAAGGACAAAAAATGTTCATGCAAATTAATGTATACATTGCATTCAGATATCTTCAAGTACACCACTTTCTCATGAAACTTCAATTCACGATCGCTCATAACCATTTTTTGAAGTTTTCTGATGTTTTCTGAAACAACTGCCGAATTCGGGCTTTCAGCACCATCGTTAACCATTGTTGTAGAAGGAGTTTTCATTCTTTTTTCAAAAAACAACAAATGTAGCGCCTCTTAACCTTCAATTCCTCGATCCAGATTTAACGCATCTTTTTAATCTTGATACTAACAAGAAAAAAGTGGTATGGCACTATCGGTGGTATTTGTGCACTAGGTCGTGGTAGAGACAAATAAGACTCACCTTTCAAAAAAGGCCCTTTATATGGATGTGAATAAAGTTAATGTTCATATTTAATCAGTAAATTGAATCAATGTATCAAACAGAAATTACATATTATCCCTCTCAAAATAACAACTAGACTCATGCAGGCAAATAGTTATACAGGACGTCCGGTGATATGGCGCAGGTGGTATCACAATTATACGGTTTGTCTAGCACGCCATTCAATTATTTGAGTGAGGCTACACTGCACCTAGGGTCGAGACCGTTCCATTATAAAAATGTTCCCACACCGTGAATATGACAAAGTTTTAATCTATATATTTCTAGTTTGTACATCGAAGAGAATAGGCTTGTCAAGAATGAATGCATTGACAATCAAGATTACTGGATGAGATCCGTATGTCGAAGAATTATTGATGTGATGTTGCAATTGAATGAGGGAAATGCTGAGTCATAGGTCACTTCATGCATGTTGGATGCAAGTCCAATTTGAAAAACAAAACTCATCCTGAACGAAAATTTAATCGAATGTCAGAACCCACCGCATGTTGAATTTCTCAATACATTCATATGATGTATTATCTAAAATTCTAATGAAAAAAATTAGGATAACACTAACTTATATAGGGTGTTGCCAACTCCGTTATTATTGATGCTATAGCATATAAGGTGATAAGAGCTTTATACCGACATCGTATACGATGTCGGTTAAATAGGCAAATTAGTAGCATTTTTAGTGGTCTTCTCGATGCCGAAAAAAAAATTGGCAGTCGCGTTGTCATAATATTTCATAAAATGATATTTTTTCAATGGAACACCCTATATCTTTTCATGCATTTCGATTCGTAATAACATTCTCAACAACAAAGCTTATATCACCTTTCTTCCTAAAGTGGAAAATGAGCGACTTATTTTGAAATATTTATTTCTTTCACTGGTACAAAAAATTTATTTGTTTTGCCGAATAAAATCTCATGATTGTCCAAACACCCATTTTTTGTACTTATACGAATGACAATATTTTGTTACTAATAGCAAAATAAGGCATTAAAAAGAAAAAGTGCGCCGAGATGTGAACTCGTGAAACCCGTGATCATCATGTCGCAACACTCAATTGACACCACTAAGCTATTTGGTATTGATATACAAAACGATAATTTACATCTTAAAGCCATTCCGCTAGCCGCATTCATTTTTTGAATCAATAGTGTCAATAGATGGGCCCAAATACGTTTTCAACAAGAAGGCGGTATTTTTGACCATTTACTCGATATTTTATAGCGCTTTATCAAATCCGTTTGTTATAAATGTTTCCTATTAATACAACTATCTTATTTTCACCTTTAAGAAAAAAATTCAAATGAGCTTTGTTGTTGAGAATGTTATAACGAATCGAAATGTATGAAAAAATATAGGGTGTTCCTTCAAGAAAAATATCATTTTATGAAATATTATGACAACGCGACTGTCAATTTTTTTTGTCTTTGGCATCGAGAAGACCTCTAAAAATGCTACTAGTTTGCCCATTTAACCGACATCGTAGCATCAATCATAACAGAGTTGGCAATGGTGCCGACTTAATTTGAAACACCATGTATAGCAAGTGTTCGATTGACGCAAGAAGGAACTAGCGTTTTAAAGCTCCTGAGGACACGTCAATACTTTCCTTATTTTTTCTGTTCGAAAAACAATGTTGAAATTTGATGGCAAAATGTCCTGTTTCGATGTTTGGTGCCGATATACAGGGTGATTCGAAATTCAGCATCAAGATTTCAGGAGCATAATTTTCAGGTCAAATTAAGACTTTTTTTTCCATAAATATGTGTCTGCAAAAACTTCGTTACCAAACTACAAGGTTTTTTCTTTAGTTTTTTCTTCATAGATCTTTCAGTTTTTGCGATATTCAGATCGAATTTGAAACATAGGTTGGTTAGATTTATTATTTTTTCAAGGGAACTTGTTATTGAGATCACAAACCGAATACGTAGAGATTTTTTTTTTCTTGATACTGAATTCTGAATCACTATGTAAAAGGTGTTTTTTTCGAGGTATATAACTTTAAATTGGCATAACTGTTCAAGATGGCGACCGATTCAACAGTTGTCAAGTGATTTATTCTCAGTTTGGTTTGGAAATTCATAAAATTCAGCCAAACTATCATCAAGTAAGGCGTAGATTCGTCGAATGGGCCCAAAATGAGATTGCCGTTGTTCCCGATTTTCATGAGCGAATTTTGTTTAGCGATGAAGCGCACTTGTGGTTGAATGGCTACGTCAACAAACAAAACTGCCGCATTTGGAGTGGAGCTAATCCTCAAGTGTATGTCGAAACACCGTTACATCCAGAAAAACTGACTGTTTGGTGCGCTTTATGGGCTGGTAGAATCATTGGTCCGTACTTCTTCAAAAACGATGATGGCCAGAACGTTACAGTCAATGGTGATCGGTATAGAGCCATGATTACTAACTTTTTCATTCCTGAATTGAACAACCATGATGTCCAGGAGCTGTGGTTCCAACAAGACGGCGCAACATGTCACACAGCTCGTGCCACAATCGATTTATTGAAAGACACGTTTGGTGACCGCCTAATTTCACGTTTTGGACCTGTGAATTGGCCTCCAAGATCTTGTGATTTAACACCGCTAGACTACTTTCTGTGGGGCTATGTAAAGTCATTGGTCTATGCGGATAAGTCACAAACCCTTGACCATTTGGAAGACAACATTCGCCGTGTTATTGCCGATATACGGCCACAAATGTTGGAAAAAGTCATCGAAAATCGGACGTCCAGATTGGACTACATCCGAGCCAGCCGTGGCGGTCATATGCCAGAAATCATATTTAAAATGTAATGCCACAAGATTATCTTGCGGATAAATAAAATTCATGTCAATCGAATAATCCATCGTTGTTTTATTGCAATTTAAAGTTCTATAGCTCTAAAAAAACACCCTTTATAACGGCATTCATTATTTTATATGCTCTTCCGTATCTCAAAAGAAATTCCAAGTTCCCAAAAAAAAAAATTATGAATGGCATTGTATTGATTGTATCACGTAATTCTAAATTTTTACTAATCGTATTATGTCATAACGGTTTGATGTTTCATGCGAAATTTCGTGAAAAAATCACATGAATGGGAATTCGAACAAACGCGCGAAAGCTTTTGACGTACGTTATTCTCTCATTTTTATAATTCGCGCTATTCAATTTGCATTCCTACCGTTCTTCGATCAAATTCCCTTCTTCATAATAGAACGGACCAGGATACCGTTGCAATGGCAATCGGAATCAACCCATACTTTGACTAATAATGTCTTGCATATGGCCTGATGTATCTATGCGCCAATATACTCGTAGTAGAAAAATCAACTCGACGTTTATATTGCTTGAAGACGTTCTCGCGAATGATTTTTTCTTCCTCGTAGTATTTGATAAGAAGTATCAAATTACTGTTGAATTGGTTGAATTTGCAACGATTTTTTTTATGAATATCGCCTTTATATTTTTGAATCGAAAGTAATCTTTCCTTAAATCGAGGGATATTTATTGTTAATGTAGTTTTTTAACAGTAATGAGCTCCTTTGCCTCAAAATTTATTCATTATTATCAATTTTAACCGAATCAAAATCAATAATTCTTTCAGGAAACCCTTTGAACAGTACAAAATATATTATGATGATTAGATGTTATTCTACCTACTTAAGTGTTTTTCGATGAAACGTAATAATATATTTCATTGTGACATTAAAAAAGAGAATATTTTAAGAGATATCGATGGATGTTATTTCACTGCAAAGAGGAAGGTACTTATGCCATTAACGATGGAAAACGATATCAGTCAAATGGCCGCCACGGCAACGATTTTAGCGTTATATCCTTTTCATGGAATTTTCCATAACCACTTTACACATTTGTGTCTGTATGTCCTCGATAATTTCACGAATTCCTTATTTAAGGGCTTGATTCGATTGCAGAACATTGGCATAAACCTCATCTTTCATGGGTCCCCAAAGAAAAAATCTAAAGGTGTTAAATCACAAGATCTCGGTGGCCAATCATGAGCACCTCTTTGTGAAATAACACGGCCTGAAATTTTTTCTTGTAAAATTCCGATTGTTTTGTTACTTGTGTGGCAAGTAGCTACATCTTGTTGAAAATAAGATCGAAGCCTTTGCAAAATAATGTGAAATGCCTAATCGCCAAGATTGACAAGAAATCAACAAACCTGGGTTTCGTCAATACTACCGGCTACAGCAGCAATATTTTCAGATTTTTTTTGTGCGACGCACACGGTTTCGATTCTTCACATCCCAACAGCTCAATATTTTAACCAGATTCATTGGCTGCGTTAGCGGACAGTAAAACAGTTGGAAGAATTTTCGCTGAACGAATCTGATCAGTGAGCGCATACTCAACATGTTTAGTGAGCGGACGCCATTTTTCTGAGTGGCTTCAAATTACGCTCACTAAGCTCAACACGTTGTGAGAACTGTCAAAACAGAGGTTTTAGAGGTTAGAATTTGCTAACCGTTCAGAAAACCGCTCTCTGATCACTTTAGGATCTGTGAGCGCTCAGTGATCAGATTTGCAACTGCTCTTTCCGCTGAACGCAGCCATTATTGACGACCGAAAAGGTGCTTCACGTCGACCCAAAAGTGCTTTAGATTCGTGAACTGAGACTGCAATTTTTTAAAAATTTTTGTAGTTAATTTTAACAATTTCAATGAATTTTTGAAAAGCCTATCTTTCCAATTTCACTTGAGGCGTAGTTTTTTTTATTAAATATCAAAAGATGGCAGCTATTAAAGTTACCGCTGCCCAGATAGTGGTCTTCAAAATGATAACCCAATGTTGGAAAATCTTATAAGTATTAGATATTATGAAATTCAACAGTAGCCTTCTGAATTATAAGGGAATCTGTGTGAGAAGGACTAGGTTATTTTATTTTTAAATTAAAATATTAAAAAAATAGTTAGAAAAAGTCAAGACACAAAAAAGTTGCAATTACATTGTTGCCATAGCTTAAGTACTTAGTTCTTCTGTTGCCAAACAACCTCGTTCAAGAAAATATTCCTTCTGGATGTAACAGTTCTAATATTACCGAATGCATTATACGCGTCATCCACCCTTTTTAGTACGTCATAAAACAACCCCAATGAATAATTACATCATTTAGGCAAACAAAATATGAGGAAGTGATTTGCTCGAACAATAAGCTAACCATTGTTAGTATATAGGTGTTTGCTCAATTAAATGAATGGCCAAATAAAAAAGTGTTTTACAATGTGCTTTCCCCTAAGCAATAATTTATATACGATTTCCATTCAGATCCTATATTGTGTACAGATACTGTAAGGGGTTCTATATGGCTTATGTTAATCTGGGGATATGTGAGATTTGATCGACATACTCTCTTGATGTAATATTAAGAGACCATTTGACAGTATAAAGGAATAGATCAGGAAATATATACATTTATTAATTTTTTACAAGTATGTTTGCAAAAACTACTAAAATCCCAAAAAATTATATATTATCGTATTTCTAACAATAATAATCATTTATTCATTCAAAATACATATATCCAGCTTGACAAATTTGAACCATCTATCAATTTTACATGTGTATGTAACATAAAATTAAATATTTACGAATATACCAGTTAACAGTAAGATAATGTATGTAAAACAACACCAAAAATTTTGATTTCACACGATACAAGAGTATCAGTACCAAATACTGAGGTGTATTTGGTACCACTTTCAAATTTGTCTAGATTATGATGAAGATTGACTCGATTAATTGAATATTGTCTTCAAAGAATTCTTAAATTTCTCTCAGAATTCCAAATGAACTCTGATTTCGATAAAACAATTTCTGAATGTTTTTGAAATGTGTATCGTTCCATGAATAAAAGGCATAGGTAGTCTACTGAATATATGACATAAGATATGTAGAAAAATAATAAACAGTGTTCCAATTTGAGATTTCAAATTGTATTATCTACCCTTTATAAATGGTGCAACAATTTCTTTAGTATAAGTTGAATTGAACATTCATTAAATAATGAATTATTCCCGATTTGAAATGGTTCAAAAAAATAATTCAAATTCCTCCACTTCTTTTTCCGCCAAGTTCAATGAATGGTGAAGTTGTAAATCTACCTCTTTTCATAAGAAAATAAAAGAACTCCGTATGAAAATTTTAGATCCACCGGAATATCCTCTAATGCTCCGTCTGGTTAACCACAATTAATAATTGTTGTGAATTCCATCCTATTGAGATTGTTACCTGAAGCGTACTACCACGACCTAATGGAAGTAACCTTCGGATTGTTTTTTCATGGTCACTTATGGGAAATTTTTCCGTCTATATATTTTTTTATGTTGATTTAAGAAGACTACTTTGGGCAGCAGTGAACAAAGTCACAGTGGCCAGAATGATCGCTGATATCCGATAACGGATATCGGCTAATTGTTTAGTTTGTGGTGTGCATTCTTTCTGAAAGTTGTGACATCTTGCCATTATCTAAAATTGTTTAGTCACACAGTTAATAAAACAAAACATATTTTATGACAAAAAAATGTTTTCTTATTGAAAATACCACTATTTGTAGTTAAATAATAAAATTATCAAGAACCAATTTTTTTCAATTCGAATAGGCGTTCTCATCTATAGTTATGAAAATACAAGTAGGTACTAAAATGCACCTTCAAGAACTACGTCGTTGTTTTTACTATAGACTTATAGAGCTTGGACAAAATGTCTTTTGATAAATTGGACAAGGTGATTTTAAGTTAAAAAATACAATTTCATATGAAATTGAAAAAATGCTTGAGGGAAATAACAGAGGCTCCTTCAAAGAAAATTGAAGACCAATCAGAGTTAAAGAGTACAGTTTGGATTATACTGCCGTGCTAACAACAAAGGTCCTATCTGCAAAATTTGATAAATTGGCTTTTTTGGCTCATAGTATTCGTAGACACATTATTTATGTATGTACAAAAGGAGATTGTCCTATATGCTTTCTAAGTTCCTTTTTTATACCTAAATGTTTTGTCCTAACTCAATAAAATGCTCTGTTTACTAACATAAAATGTCCGATCTCACATATACTAAGAAAAAAAGTCCTTTCTCACTTTGAAAATGTAGTAAGGACAATTTAAGTTAGCATTTTGTACAGAGCGAGATCATTTAGGACAATAAAGCTTAGTATGTCAGAAGCACGTGAGTCACTCAAATAATCAACTGTAAATGGTATTTGTGACTGTCAGAAATTGGGTGTTATTTCGTGTTTTTTGTATTTTTAACTATAAATTAAGTTAGTGAGAAATGGATGCAGGGTGAGTTTAACAATGTAACCGCATGTTTAGGCGATAACTGAATTAAATTCCGGTTTTTAGAGCATCACATAGCCGGCTCAGCGATAGTCGTTGTAAGCGATTAGTATTTCTTGCTTTAAATAACCAACTCAACGAAAAAAAAATATCATTAGAAGTTCTAAGCAAAGTAATAAATTCAGAAAGAATAAGGATCCAGATTTTATCCCATCAGAATTCGTCAATACTATAAGTGATAGTGAGTCGGATTCGAGTTATGAAAATAGCCGAATCACTCCCCCTAGTAAAAAAATTCACATATTATCGTCTGATATATTAGTAGCAGCCCATGGAAGGTCCAATTTAGTAGCTGTAAGTGAAATAGAAGAATGCAAGGAGAACCTATGCGATATAGAACTAGAACAAAACGAATTCAACTTCGTTAAGGATTATATTCTAGGCAATATCTTACTAGAAATTGTCAATAAAGCGGTTGATAAAGTATTGAATAAACACTATACAAAAACTGGGGAAATAAGAAAAAGAAAAAGATTTGAAGAATCGCTAGATCAAAGGAAGAAACAGAAACGAGAAAAATATATAAGAGCTCATGAAGTGAAGAAGTCTTGTAAATGCAAACTTAATTGCTCTAAAAAAATTTTGTACCTCACAAAGAGAAATTAATAGACAATACTGGCTATTACCAAAAGAACAACAAAAACAGTTTATTTCAAGATGCGTCAAAAAGTGTGCAAAAAAAAGAAATACATCTAAAAAAAACATATCATCAAGACTGTATTCATACAAATACTATTTAACATCAGAGAAGGCCGAAGAGGTGTGTGTTTGTAAGATATTTCTATTAGCGACATTGGGCTATGAAAAAGACAATGACAGAATATTGAAAAATGTACGTGAAACGGATTCGGAATTGATTGTACCTAAAAAAGATGGAAGAAGGCGCTCACATCCCCCGAAAGTTGACAGAAACACAATTATTGAACATGTGAATTCATTCCAACCAACTATATCGCATTACAGAAGAGAACACGCTCCTCTTAGAAAATATCTCCCCAGTGATATAAACATAACACTCATGTATAAGGATTTTAAACTGAAACATCCAAATACAGACTTTTCTTACGAATTGTACAGAAAAATCGTTACTAATGACCTGAATATATCATTTGCCAATCTGGGAAATGAAGAATGTTGGGACTGCGAAGAATTTAAAATCCACAAAAAAGCCACGTCTCATGAAGCTGACGTAGAGAACCTTGCTGACTGTGATGTGTGCAAGAAATGGAAAATTCATAAAATGAAAGCAACTAATGCCAGAAAAAATTATCAACTGGATGCAGAGAAACTGAAACAAGATGATGAGATTTTTGTAGCTGTTGATTTGCAAAAGGTTAAGTTCAACTAGGGACATGAATATGGGATTATTTAAACGAATTCTTAATTTTCAGGTCATCATGCTGCCACGTTTGGAAACATTCAAAGAAATTATTTTTACGCCACGTATTGTAGCATATAATGAGAGCTTCGTTCCGCTCGGAAAAAAATCCAAAACATACCCCTTGGCTGTGTTGTGGCACGAGGGAATTGCTGGCAGATCCAAAGATGATATCATTTCTACATTCTATGTTTTTTTTCTGGCAAATAGGGACATTAAGCACATAACAGTTTGGCTTGATAATTGTTCGAGCCAAAATAAAAATTGGTCCCTTTTCAGTTTCTTTCTGTATTTGGTCAACAGTTCAGAAGTTGCTGTTGAAGATATAACAATCAAGTTTTTTGAGCCCGGCCATACTTTTATGGCAGCGGATTCTTTTCACCACCAAGTTGAGCTTGCCCTCAAAAAAAATAAAAAAGTGTATGATTTTGATGATTTTTGTGAAGTGGTCAAACAAGCCAATTCATCGAAAGTTAATGTTGTTACAATGCAAATTTCTCAATTTTTCAACTTCACTGATTATACTTCCAAATATAAGCTGCAAAAGCTCACTTCACGCGTCTACCTTAAAGATATGGTTTCCCTTCATTTCAAAAGAGGAAATTATTATTTTTCCTACAAAACGGAATTCGGAAAAGATTTCATTGAATTGAAAAATATTTTTATTATGAAGTACGCTAAGGGCAAGCTCACAAAGCCGCAAACTCGTAGCATATGTCGCGGAGTGGCTTTAGATCGAAAAAATAATCTAATAGTCAAATTAAAAGCTCACATTCCTCAGAATCGAATGAAATTTTGGGAAGAACTCCCAGTCAATGAAGGTGGTTCTCAAGAGGAAACTGAATAATATTTTTGTCTTTCTATAATGTTATATTAGGAATTATACATTTATTTTTATATACATGCAAAAATGTGAAGAACGTAATAAGTTTGAAAAATTATTGGAATTAAAGAGTGTTCAGTAAATTCGACAATTAGTTTTATTTAGGACATTTGC
This sequence comes from Harmonia axyridis, assembly GCF_914767665.1. Lineage (NCBI taxonomy): Eukaryota > Metazoa > Arthropoda > Insecta > Coleoptera > Coccinellidae > Harmonia > Harmonia axyridis. Next base: position 54,050,108 of record NC_059502.1, on the reverse strand, counting down.
ATTAAGTGCAAGTAATTTTATATGCTAGGCTATCTTGTCCTAAGTGACTATCTAATCAAAAATCTAATAATGCGAAAAAGATTAATCGAAATTATGTTTTTCAATTCAATTGTATTCTTTGACATAATATATAAAATAAAATGTGAAGAGTTTGTTCGAATACTGTAAGTTATACAATGAAATGAAACAAAAACCGGATTATCTCGAAACATGAATTTTGCAGATAGGACCTTTGATGTTAGGACGGCAGTATACGTCCGTTCAAATAAAAGACGAAGCAATATAAACAAAGTAAATCGCATGGTTTGCGCATAGAATAAATGTTATTGGTCAAATGCTTATAATTCTTTCCTAACAGATTGCCAGGATCGTACTCGCAACAGAATGTGTATATGAATTATTGTTAATTTATGATTTGTATATCCATATCACATGAGAGTAAGAAAGAAAATCTATGGCTTTACTCGTCGAGATATATTTTATGTTATGACGTTTTGTATATTTCATTTGTGGATAAATGTGGTGTACAAGTTGTACAATTATGTAAATTATACTTAATTCGACTCTGGACGGACAGTACCTATTCCTATTCGAAGACCTTATTTATACTCGAACTTGTTTATATTGCTCCTTCTTATATTTGGACTGACTATAGTCGGTAGGAAGTTCACAAGGTACACAAATGAAGAACAAGCTGACCTCCTTACCAGTTGTCATTCGCAGTAAAAAACAAAAGTCGACAATTCTAGATGCGAAAAAATAACGTTACAGGATTCCTCGTGTTACAAGAGTGTTTTTTATTCATCGAACAATACTAAAGGTTTTTTTTTTAAATATTCATTTAATTTTTTTTTCTTGCAGAACACCTACACCAACGCGGACAAGCTATTGGCCGCGGCCGAGGAGCTCGCCCATACGGGCGAGTGCGACCCAGACGAGATCTACTCGGTCGCTCACGAATTGGAGGCCCATGTCGCGTCGTTCGCCTCGCGCGTCGAACAGAGACGACGTCGCCTCGATCTTGCCGTGCTCTTCTACACGCACGAGAAGGAGCTGAGCAATTGGGTGGACGAACTGAGGCAGGAGCTTCAGGGCGACGAGAGCCCGGCCGAGGGACTAGAGGCGGTCGAAAGGCTGCTTGAGCAGACCTCGCAGCACAGGGATCAGAGCTTGGACGCGTGCACGTCGACGATAGCCCAGGGAGAGGCGCTGCTTCAGGAATTAAGGTGAGCTTCCTTGGTGGTGATCGAAAGAGAAATGTTGCATATGTTTGTATAACATGATTCGGTGTAAGAACACTGCAGGTTATTCATAGTGGTCTATCGTGTACAAAATTCTTTTTAGGTTTTCTATCCCGAGTCTTCTAGGCTCTGTGAGACTTCTCGGTAGCTTTGAGGTAGTTAGGGGAACACCCATATGTAGGTTTTGACACCATTTTTGGTATATCAAAATACAAGTTATACAGGTATCTCAAATTACGAGGTCAACTACAAAGGGCTGTTATATAAAGGATTGTTGATTTTTATATCTTTTAGTTCAAATATGTTGTTAGAAATTGATTTTGATTTGTGGAATTATTTGAATACCGGCTACTGTATTATATTTTGTTTATTTAGAAGTCACGTACAGGCTCACGCCTCTGTGATTATATGTTTATACCCTGTAGCTTACAGAATAAACCATATTATTATTATTATTAGGGTAGCGGTAGTGTGTGTGTTTGTATGTTATTATTATTATTATTGACTTTTGCCTATACGCGTAGGATTTCTCCTCGCCGTCGGCTTCTCACTCCTCGCTAAGAGGAACATTCACTCAATCCCAGATATTTAAAATATCAGAAGGGCAGAGCTCGGTCGTGTCCGGTCGTTGTGGTCCCTCTGGTTCTCGTCGAACTTCTGGTCCTCTCACACGTGATCCCTGGACCTGTCCTTCGCTTCCTAGGAATTTTCTCACCGTCCTTGCAGTACCTAAAAGAACAGCTTTTTGCATTATATTACATATATACTCACTAAGTCCTAGTTGCTTGATATTTCTCTTGAGATTTTTGGGTACTATTCCTGTTGTTGAGATGATAATTGGAATAGTTCTCGTTGATATCATTCCCCACTGGCGCTTTATCTGAAATTCGAGGTCCCTATATTTTGAAATTTTTTCGACCTCTTTTTGACGCATGTTGTTGTTATTGGGTATTGCTACGTCGATGAGTATTGCTGCCTTTTGATGTTTATCAACTAGCAATATATCTGGCCTGTTGTGCGGGACTGTTTTATCAGTCAAAACTGTACGATCCCAGTACAGTTTATAGCGTTCGTTTTCCAGGATGGTTTCCGGTCGGTATTTGTAGTATGGCACTTTTTCAGAATGAATTAGTGTTAATTTAGTTGCCATTTCTTGGTGTAGTATCTTTCCTACTGCATCGTGTCTCTCTTTATATTCATTTCCTGCAAACATTTGACATCCTCCCGTGATATGTTGGATTGTCTCATTCGTTGGACACCCATAACGGCATCGATCGTCAGTAATAGTTCGATCCTTTATGATATGCTTGCAGTAATTTCTTGTTGAGATCACTTGATCTTGGATGGCTAAAAGAAATCCTTCCGTTTCTGGATACATCGCACCTGATGTGAGCCAATAGTTCGACGCTTCAATGTCGACATGATCCTGGTTCACCTCGTTGAAATGTCGTCCATGTAGGGGCTTTTCTTTCCATCTTTGCAGTTTTTCTTGGATTGTCTGGTGGTTGTATGACAATTGCTCCTTGTGCAGTTGCAAAGGTGTTGATTCATCTGCTTCACACAGTACTTTGTAGATCTCTGACGTGCCTGATTTGTCTTTGAAGTATGTTCGTAGGCATTCAATTTGACCATGGGCAAGTTCCATGATGTCTAGCAGACCTCTGCCTCCTTTATTCCTCGGCAGTGTCGTCCTCTCAATGCTACTTTTCGGATGGTGCTTGTGTGCTTTCGTCATCAAGGTTCTCATTTTGCGTTGCAGGTTTTCCATATCTGTTTTGCTCCATGGAATGATACCGAAAGAGTATGTGAGAATTGAACATGCATATGTGTTGATGGCTCTCGTCATGTTCTTGCTGTTGAGGTTTGTTTTTAAAATTTTGTTGATTCTCCTAATGAACTCAGTTGTTAAGTCTTCCTTCATTCTTTGATGGTTTATTCGTCGGTTTTGTTTCATTCCTAGTTATTTATAAAGTTCGTCCGATTTCATTGCTTCTATCTCCTGTCCATTGGAGAGAGCTATCGATTCGTCTTGGATTTTTCCACGCACTACGCTAATCGTACGACACTTGTCCAATCCGAATTTCATCCCCACGTCTTTCGAAAAATTTTCCACCAGTTTGACCATAATTTGCAAGTGGTTTTTGTTGCCTGTTATAAGTTTTAAGTCATCCATGTATAGCAAATGATTGAGTGCAATAGTAGTTCTATTTCCTTTGACATTGAAACCCTTTTCAGTAGCATTTAGTTTTTTAGAAAGGGGGTTCAGCGCCAAGCAGAACCATAAGGGACTCAATGAATCTCCTTGGAAAATTCCCCTTTTTATTGGAATCTCTTTAGTAGTTATGTTCGCCGTAGAGAGTTCGATATTCGTTCTCCAGTTGCACATTGCATACTTCAGAAAGTTTATTGTAATTGGATCGATCTTGTATATTTCCAAAATTTTTGTCAGCCACCCATGTGGAATAGAGTCGAAGGCCTTCTTATAGTCAAAATATGTCATAAAAAGATTTCTGTGTTTTTTGAAGGCTTGGTTACATATGATGGAATCTATTATCAGCAGTTCCTTCGATCCTAGTGCATTCTTGGAACATCCTTTCTGCTGTGCTGTCATGATGTTATTTGTCTCGCAATGTTTGTAGATTCGAGATGCTATACATGAAGTGATGATTTTATATATTGTTGGTAGACATGTAATTGGTCTGTATTTTGATGGATCCGCTGTATTTTGCAGATTTTTCGGTAAGAGGTAAGTGGTCCCTGTTGTTAAAAATTTGGGCATTTTCGTTGGATTCCTTATAACACCATTTATGGTTTCAACTAGCCTGCCGTGTATACACCAAAATTTCTTCAACCAAAAGTTGTGGATTCCATCTGGGCCGGGTGATTTCCAATTGTGTGTGTTTTTCAATATTTCATGGAATTCTTCTATAGAAACTGCGTTATGCAGCATGTGTTCTATTGTCTCACAGGATTCCTCTTCACTTCTTATCCAATCAGCCTGGGAGTTGTAGGGGGTTGGTGTAGCCAGTTGATCTGTCCAAAAATTCTCAATATCCTCGACGGTTGGATAACTTCCTGGTGTTGCTGACATATTATTGTTTAACATTCTATAGAATTTTCTTTCGGAGTTTTCAAAGATCATATTATCCTGTTTTCTTCCATAGCTCTCATTGTATCTTCTGAGTCTTTCGGAGTACACACTAAGTTTTTGTTTCAGTGTGTCTAAAATTTGTTGAGCATTTTCATTGTTTGGATCATATGTTGTATGTTGCCGGTGACGATCCATTATTATATTCACCATTTTTTGTAATTTTCTAGACGGCGAACCTTTTGCGAATTGGGTGAGCCTCCCAATATCTTGGCGGATGCTATGAACTTTAGTTTCTAGCCTCTTTTGCCAATGTGGTTTATTTTGTTGTTTTTCTCTGGCTGGTTGCTGACTTTTAGGTTTTGGTTTCACACCTAGCACTGTTGCTATTGAAAATGCTGCACAGTATATGATGAGGTGTAATGATTCGAGATCATGGTAGTCAGAAAGATACTTTGGTATAATCTCCTTGTTGGTCATGGCCAGAAGATGAGATAGTTTCTTGGATGTCCTTAATCTTGGTAGACTCGGTCGTCTCAATGGATCTGTGCCCTCAAAATCTATAACGCATCTATTCATTGTGGCAGATAATCGCTCCAGTAGTTCTCTTTGGTCTTCTTCTGGATTTTCGACGGGTGCAGCATATATATTCCGTCGTTGAGCATCACTTATTGCTATCACATCTGCGTTGTTTTGTTCCTCAGTGTTCATTTGTGCATTGATGTTGTGTTGGTTTTCAGCACAATCGTAGTTTTCTTCAATTGTCGTTTCGTTGTTAGTGAGGTCTCTATTCTGTAGCCTCAGTTGGACTTCATTTTTTATGGTGTTAAGTCTCTCATCGGGTACAAGTTTATTTCTCAATATGACCCGGTATTGGTCGGCCACTCTTTGCTCAGAAACTTGGAGTTCGGGATAGTTTCTGTGGAATTCTGCAAATAATTTTTGCCGGTAGCCTATTTTATCCTCTTCCATATTAGTCACTTCATAATATATGCGCATGATCATTTCATTTATCGAACTTGTCCATTTCATGCGTCTTCTTGGTAGACCTGCTTGGGTGAGTGCTGGTTGGGGATCCTGCGCAGCACCTTCAGCGGTCGGAGAAACTCGTGTTATTCTTCTCCTAGAATGTTGAGATTGTGGAGGCGTAGCATTTTGTTCGACAGACGCCCGTCTCCTTAGCACTCTGTCACCGACGTCCCGCATACTGTCATGTCCAGCGCCGGCTCCAGACACGCCCTGACGAACCTCAGGCAGCGGCTCTATATTCCTATTCCTCAATTTCACCATCATTCATGGGTTCCTCCGTGTCGTGGGGGAGACGGCCTTTGATCGCTTTTTACGATCCACAGAGCTACGGTGGGAGAATTCTTGAGCTGCTTTCCACACGGCTTCGTCCGTTACCCTGGACAGGGACCCTTCGACAGGTTTCAGCTTCCCGGGTCAGGGAGCTTATTCTGTTTTTCTAGTGAGGAACGGTTGAACCTTCGGTTATCCTTTATAATACCGGCCTTTAGTTCAGTCAATTTAGGACGGATATTATGAAGGATAACCAACGGTTGAAGCTTCCGTCAACCACCAATTTCCGTATTTCTAGTGAGGAACGGTTGAACCGTCGGTTATCCTTTATAATACAGGCCCTTAGTTCAGTCAATTCAGGGCGGATATTATGAAGGACAACCGAGGGTTGAACCTTCCGTCAACATTTAGGGCCGGAATTATGAAGGATAACCGACGGTTCAACCGTTGCGTCAACTACCAAATATCTTTCTTGAAATACGGAATTTTGTAGTTGTTGCTCGGCTCAACCGTTTGTTATCATTTTATAATACCGGTCCTAAGGGTTGGTATTATACAGGATGGTTGACTGCCGGTTGAGTTCAACCGAGCGTCAACGAATGAATTTGAGGTAAAAATTTTTACCACTAAAGTGTACAAGGAAACACACTGGAAATTGTTTTGAAGTTCATACCTCTAAGCCTCCAGGAGGCTTAATAGCTATCGTCGAGTAGAAAAATGAATTTCACTCGAAAATGTTTCATATTAAGTTGAAGAAAAAATATCATCACTGTAATCTTTGGAAAATTCTCTATCTTTTTGAATTGTCACTTTCGATTTTACGACATCAAATAAGGTTAGAGGAAAGGGATAAATCTGACTGATTGAAATGCCTGTAACTTCAGTTTGGCTCAACATTTTTGAGCAAATTGGATCTCGTCTGAAAAATAATATCTTGTTGATTGAGGACAAAATATACTCATGATGAATTTGTTTTTGCTGCTTTCGATAGGGGGCGCTAGGTCAGAAGTTCATTGTTCTGTTCATTTTACTCCGAAATTTCAAATGTAATGATAGAATTTTCTTAACAGAAATTCCATCAAATTTGCATGGAAAAACCTGAAGGTCACAAAGCGATAGTTACAGGCGTTCTGAAGTTATGGCCGAAAGAAGATATTCTTCAACTGATGCACTGAAAAACCAATTTGTGTCTTCAAGTTCTGACAGAAACAGAAATCCCATCAAATTTGTATGAAAAAACCAAATGTCGCAAAGCGATAGCTTCAGGCGTTCTGGAGTTATGACCGAAAAAAGATATTCTTCAATTGATGCACTGAAAAACCAATTTGTGTCTTCAAGTTCTGACAGAAACAGAAATCCCATCAACTTTGTATGAAAAAACCAAATGTCGCAAAGCGATAGCTTCAGGCGTTCTGGAGTTATGACCGAAAAAAGATATTCTTCAATTGATGCACTGAAAAACCAAATTGTATCTTCTTTCAGCCCTAACTCCAGAACACCTGAAGCTATTGCTTTGCGACCTTCTGTTTTTTTCATACGAATTCGATGGGATTTCTGTTTCTGTCAGAACCTCAAGACACAATTTGGTTTTTCAGTGTTCAGTTGAAGAATATCTTCTTTCGGCCATAACTCCAGAACGCTTGAAACTATCGCCTTGCGACCTATAGGTTTTTCCATGCAAATTTGATGGAACTTCTGTATCTGTCAAGAAAATCCTATCATTACATTTGAAATTTCGGAGTAAAATGAACAAAACAATGATCTTTTGTATTGCGCCCCCTATCGAAATCAGCAAAAACAAATTTAGCATGAGTATATTTTGTCCTCAATCAAGAAGATATCTCTCAGACGAGATCTAATTTGCTCGAAATGTGAAGCCAAACTGAAGTTACAGGTATTTCAATCAGTCAGATTTCTCCTTTTCCCCTACCCTTATTTGATGTCTTAAAATCGAAAGTGATAATTTAAAAAGATACAGAATTTTCCAAGGATAACAGTGATGATATTTCTTCTTCAACTTTATATGAAACATTTTCGAGTAAAATTCATTTTTCTACTTGACGATAGCTATTACTCCCCCTAGTGGTAGAGGTATGAACTTCAAAACAATTATCAGTGTGTTTTCTTGTACACTCTATTCGTAAAAATTTTTACCGCAAGTCTCTACGATGAGTGGATCCTGAGATATAGCCGCTTAACTCGCTTATTTGCCCACCCTGTACAAACGACAGAAAAAATCTTTATATTATCCTCATTAAGATACGTAGAGATATGATAATGGCATGGACTACAATGATTGGTTGGAATTTTGGATCAAACTAAATCTGATGGTAAAGTAGATCTTCGGCGCATTACAGACAACAATAAAGACACAAAGAATCGAGTGAAGAATTATAAGAATCTACAACTTTTTACGCATCGCACCTTTGTTCGATTCAGTAGAGGATGAATCTTGCATGTCCGCCTCTGTCGCTTCTAGTTCCGCGCGATCGACAATTATTTTTCCACGCAGAAAGCATAAAATCCGTGAGGATACTAGAAGTAGGCGACGCCGATCCGTCGATTATCTATCGCCCATTTAATTGACATCCGGTATAGACGATTAATGTAGGTTTCTTTTGAACGGCGGGAAATGCAAATTTATTGGAGTAAAGGATGGTGAAAACGTACCCACGTCGCAAAAGAGCTCTTACTTCCGCGGAAACATGCCATCAAATTGAAAAGCTATACAAATTTATGACTCTTTCAGTATTTTCCGTCACAAAGTTTCCGAACTGATTGGTTTTTTAACAGAGTTAGGGAATCCCGGGCTTTTTAGCTTTGAACTAGTCAGTTTTTCATCCACGTTTTCGGTAGGATGCCTACCGAAAACGGTTTTAGACTGAAACTCGACACTAGATTAAAAGGACTGATGTAACTGGTCCCAATAATTTTTCCATTAAGTGGGTGGGGATAAAAGGTTCATTCCTTCTGGATGATTTATTGTAGTTTCAGGCACTATGAACGATTGGTGTCCCTTTTCTCCTATTGATGTTATTGGGATAGTTCCTAAAGGGTTTTCCAACAAGAGGTTTCATTTTGAATAGCCCGCTACCTAGACGACAGCTGTCACTTTTAAAGAGTAAAAACTATGCCATTGATATAAATGGAAATCGAGAAAACTTTGCAGTCACATTTCGCGAAACTGAAGCATAACTCAAGCGGGCTGATCACCAGCAACATGGTACCATCGATGATCAAATTGATTCTCATTTCCATCGAAAAATCATCTTGAGTGATGACAAATTTAATGATGAGCATAAAAATACAAAAAGATACAAAATTGAATTTGCATATAAATAAATTTCGAATTGGAAAGGAAGAGGAGAAGGATCAGATGAAATTTTTTTTAAATTAAATTAAAATGCAAGTTCCATAATGAATAGAAGAAACCTAATGTTGTGACAGTTGTTTTTCATTTTAAATTCTGAATGAAGAGACCGTCAGGGGAAATTCTACCTTTCCCAAAGAGTTAAGCAAATCAGGCGATTCGGTGCTTCAGTACTGTGACGAAATAGGTAGAGACCATTGAATTTCATTCTAAATTTCTTTCGGAGGGATATTTCTGAATCTATCTATTTTCTTGGTGGCTCATTTTTCAAATGAGTGAACGACAAATACTTTTATAATGATATCTACAATCGACTGTTCGCCAAATACTCATTATATTAGCTATCTTGAATTTTGAGAAATGTCAAAATTTTATCGCTGAAAAACCAACTTGATAGTTGCCAATTGAGATGTTTTATCGCTGTGAAACGAGAGTCGATATGAGAACTTTTCTGCTAAAAATCAAAAGGAGTGAAATGGCCATGTCGAATTTTTCGCTTACTGAACCCACAGGATTACCCATATCGACTACATCTAGTTCTAGTAGTAGTCTTCAAATTTTCAATTGATTTAATTATCTCCAATACGATGAACCTCTGAAAAAGTGCAAAACAATTGATAATTAAGTTAAACTTCTCAAGCGACGGAACAGTACATTTACTTTATCAAACGACTTCTCTTTGTTATAATTGCAACAGGCAAGAAAAAAGGAGAATCACTTATTAATAAAAATTGCAATATAATTCATTAAAATTCATATGTGAATACTTATAGCAATATTGAATTTTTTTGTTAGACCGATTATCTCCAATTAAAATTCACATAATCATTTCCATTTGACACAATGCAAGCCTTAACAAATTCATCAATTGCATGGATCAATTTGTTCAGGATTAAATAAATACATCAATACATTTTTTAATATCCGTGCCAGTTTCGTAATCTTCAAGTGATATTTAATTTTTTTTGCATTCGTTTCCTGTTTCGAATTCCCTGCTTTTATCAGCATCGAATTTCGAGAAGCTAGTAGTGAAACCCTGAAGGCATCACCCCACAAGATCACGCCTTGTAAGAATTATTTCGCGCTATTGTTTATCGATGACTCACAACAAGAAAGAACCGGTCGCTTCGTCGAAACGGCTGAGCAGGGATGGCATGGAATTGCTATGAAGGAATTCTCTCAAATAATTATACAGTGCGGAAAAGCCAAATGGAATGAATTCATTTTCTTGGTTACTGTAAGAATATATTTATGGAACACGTCAAATTTAAATTGTCATACATACAGAAACAACCCCCAATTTTCCAAATGAAAAGAAAGAAATGAATCAATTGCCAATATGAATTTACAAACACAAAAATCTGGATAGTATACAACACTAAATTTGATAGTGTACCGGGTTTTTCACCATAATTTGACCCCCCCCCCTTTAACTTTGTTACTAAAAGAGGTACAAAAAAATATTTTGAACAAAAGTTTCATGAAATCGACTAGTGTTTTCTACAATGATTTCAAAAATTAAATATATACAGGGTGGGCAACATATTGCATGCAACTTCATTTTTTCAAATGGAACACCCTGTATATTTTTCTATATTTGACTAGCTCTTTTTTCCCTGATTTCGAATATATAACATATTTTTGGTCTATCTCTCTTATTCTGAGTACTACAGAGTTTCAAATTTTAAGAACCACCTAGCATGCTCAATAATCAGTTTTCAAGTGGTAGGCTGCGATAAGTCAAAATGCCCTTTTTAGAGTTCCAATTTATAGTGAAAAACGTATGTCATATATCGTTAACAACGAGATAACTCAACAAAGGGCATTTTGAGTTATCGCAGCCTACCACGTGAAAACTGATTACTGGAGCATGGAGCATGCTAGGTGATTCTTAAAATGTGAAACTCTGTGGTACTCAGAATAAGAGAGATAGACCAAACATATGTTATATATTCGAAATCAGGGGAAAAAGAGCTAGTCAAATATGGAAAAATATACAGGGTGTTCCATTTGAAAAAATGAAGTTGCATTCAATATGTTGCCCACTCTATATATATTTAATTTTTTGAAATCATTTCAGAAAACAATAGTCGATTTCGTGAAACTTTTGTTGAAAACATTTTTTGTACCTCTTTTAGTAACAAAGTTAAAGGAGGGGTCAAATTATGGTGGAAAACCCGGTACATGCATTTCTTCAGTTTTTTGAAGAGATATTGTAACAATGAATGATGAAATTATTAAGGAATTATTAAGAAGAAAATTGTTGCCACCAAAATCCTGAAAAGTTTACGACAATTTTTTCAAGGATTATAATATTAACAGGGTGTTCCTAAAATTGGTAGCAGATACTACAAAAATGCAAAAAGTGAAGTAGATACTAAAAAACTAAAGAAACCAAGAAGTGTAATACTAGACCAAAGTTTCTTTTCATATTCTTCCAAACTGACAGTGGAACACCAAGAAAAAATTCTGGAAGAAAAAAGCGGGCACTGTTTCAGAAGAAATATGCGTTTGTTTATAGGACCCTGCATATGGATCATGCAAAGAAGTTGTTCTGTTAGATAGATCCGGAACTTATTGATCCATGTAATATAATCTTTATACAATAGTGTAATTTATCGGTAGATTCCTAATAAGAGTTTTCACTTGAGATGTTTGGCGGTATTCAACAAAAAATTATCATCACTGAAGAAACTATGCGAAATTGAATTTTGTTTATTGATTTTCAAATCTTTTCCAGATCAATTACTGATATGGATTCAACTGGTTCAGTTTCGGCCGTAGAAGCAGCACTGGATAGACTCGCGAAGCAGAGAAGTGATTTGGAAGAATTATGGGCAGCAAGAAAACTTAGATTGGACCTGTGTTTGAGATTGAGGCTCTTCGAAAGGGACGCTCTCGAAGTAAGTAAATTATTATGTCGTCAATACGCTCTATTAGTGTGACGTCACACACCGCCATTTTTGGTTCTACTGTCAGTGTTCGGAATCCAAACAAATAAACTGTCATTCAAATTAGTACGGTTTCGTTGAAGGAATTGGCTTATTTTCATAAATAAGAGTATTTGAGGAACGATTTCAGTATTAATTGATAGACAGAAGGAACGAGGTTAATACCAGTAAGTTTGAATCCTGTATCATTCCCCAGATTTTGTAAAAAGCCGTGTTTATTAGTTGAACTTCAAGTTCGAACTTACTGGCATTAATCTCGTGCCTTCTGTCTATCAATTAATAGTAAAATCGTTCCTTAAATAATATTATTTATCAAAATAAGCCAATTTCTTCAACGACAACGTAATAATTCGAATGGCAATTTGTTTGTTTGGATTCCGAACACTGACAGGTGAACTAAAATGGCGGTGTGTGACTAATAGAGCGTATAGACTTATGATTGAAAATACCTTCTGAATCATTTCGTTTCGCATTCCCTTTTCTCTGTTATACTGAATTAGTGACTGGAAATAGTGATTGCAGGAAATTATTCATCATTCAAATTAATTCAGGTAAAAATTAGCGATTTCTGAAGAGACATGAATATTTTGAAGGAAATAATAACTCATAATTCATCCTTAAATGATTGAACGTATATAAACATTGAAAACTTGGTCGAGTACATCAAATGACAAGGGTTATTCCTATGTCAGTCTTGAGATATGGCCACACCAGTTTGAATATGTATAATTTGGCATTATCATAGTAAATTTTGAAATTTCTCCTCAGCAATGATCAAATAATATGTAGGTAGCGCGTAGAGAGAGAGAGAGAGAGTACTGTTATGCGGTACTGATGATCCCTAACAAGGGATCATCGATGGCGTGCTTCGATGGCGTGCATTCTCCTTGGGTTACTTTCGATTATGATTCCTACGTAATGACGTGGAAATCTTCTGTATGACAATGGTTATGTTGATGGCAGTTTGAAAATTGTACTTCTTTTTTTTTGTATTTTCTTCATTCACTACCAAGATGTTTATTTCATTGTAAAGAAGAAGGTATACTGTTAACGATGGGGAACCATATCATACAAATGGTCGCCACGGCTTCGGTTGCAACATGAATTTTTCATGAAATTTTCCATTACCAATTTGCGCATTTGTGGCTTTATATCCTCAATAACTTCACGAATTCGATCTTTAAGGTCTTAAATCTAATGTGAAGCAATCTCATAGACTTTATCTGTCATGTGGCCCCAAAGAAAAAAGTCTAAAGGTGTTATATCACAAGATCCCGGTTGCCAATTGTGATCACCTTTTTGAAAATAACGATTGTTACATTGATTGTGTGGCACGAAACTCCGTCTTGTTAAAAAAAAAACGTCGTCCACATCAATATTTTCCAATTTTGATTCCCAAGATCGATGAGGAATCGACCAACCTGGGTTTTCGTCAACACTACGAGCTACATCAGCAATATTCTCAGAAACAACTGGGAATGTAGTGAAGAACACAAGCCCAAACAGCTCAAATGCTTCCACCAGGACGAGAAGGTGTTTCACGACGACAAAAAAGTTTTACGAACTGTCACTGCAAAATTTTCTGCATTTTTCTAGCGAATTGCAACAATTTCAATGCGTGTATCGTTCCATTCAAAGTAATGTCCTAGTTTTCACTTGTGACATATCCAAAGATGACAGCTTCAAAAATGATCAGTGTCAGTTGTATTTTCAGTTTTACCTAATGTTGTTATATTTTGTGTGTTGTAACTGTTTCCTTTTTGCAGGTGTCATCTCAGTTAGAAATGTGGTCCGAAGAACTGCAACACAGCGAACTAACGAGGGACATCTCGAAAGCGGAGCAATTCCTCAGATTGCACAACGAAAGCGTCAGTCAGATGCAGAACACGGTCTACCAGGTGCTCCAACAGGGTCAAGATCTTATACAAGTATTCGAGAACTCGGGTCTTTGCGTCATGGCCGACGCTCAGTACAACGCCCAAACGCGCGTTCAAGTCCTTCTCGAGTTCCTGCACGATCGGGAGATGGACCTGGAGGACATGGCCGAGATGAAGAGGGTGAAACTGGAGCAGTGCATACAGCTGGGACAGTTCCAGAACGACGCTAACCAGGTCATCAGCTGGATCAGAAACGGAGAAAGCATGCTGATGGCGAGCTTCACCATCCCGAACAGCCTGTCGGACGCGGAGCTGTTGAAGAAAGAGCACGAGCAATTTCAGGTGGCCATCGAGAAGACCCACACCTCGGCCGTTCAGGTTAAATACAGGGCGGATGCGCTGATCAACGCCAACCATTACGATCCGCAGAGTATCAGGGAGATATCGGAGGAGGTGACTAAACGTTGGCAACAACTGGTTAGCTGTGCGGAGGAGAGACACAAGCTGGTGACTGCCAGTCTCAATTTCTATAAGACTGCAGAGCAGGTCTGTTCGGTGCTGGATAGTTTGGAGAGGGAATACAGGAGGGACGAGGACTGGTGCGCCACCGGACAGAGTTCCGACAAGGCCTCGTCCATATCGCAGTTGATCAATAAGCACCAGGAGCAGAAAGAGGCTTTTTTGAAAGCGTGTACTTTGGCCAGGCGAACGGGAGAAACTTTCTTGAAGTATACCACTAGAAGTTTGCAGTTCTATAACTATCCTAATACTGCTGGAAACCACGAGAGTAGAGTTAAAGGTAAGCTGGTTCTCAATGGTTTTGGCTAGTTAATTGTTGAAAGTTGTCAATCTTCCCTTGAGAGGCTGAATATGATCAAGTTTTAACTGAGAAGTGCTTGGGCCAAACCAGTGAATATACTTGTTTGATTGTCTCAGTCTTTACTTGTCGGAAATTCATCTTGATGATTAAAAAGTGAAATAACTTATTTCCGCTTTATATATTTATTTTCATAACAATTGTTTCGTCATGATAACATGACTTCGTCAGGTGAGCATGGTAACTAACTACATATTTGGGATACAGTTCTTTAAATAGTTGGAAAAAATATGGTGTGAAATATAATAAAATCATGGAAATTCTTGAGTTTCAAAACAGGTTGAGTAAGGGAGATTTATATAGGTCCGTTTGGTCGTTGAGGAGAATCTGTTTTTATGGTACCTATTTATCTCCATTGCTTCAAGGAAGTTCAATTTTAGGGTCTTATTTTCTACGTGCAAAATTTCGAAATTGTTGTCGAAATCATGCCCGGTCTCTAACAGATGTTCTGCATATGTTGAATTACAAGCTCCGCTAACGTATGCTTTCTGATGTTCTCCTATCCTAGTCCCAAATGATCTTCCTGTTTGACCAATTCAACTTATAGACTCCAGACTTTCAATCTTTAGCGACTTTATCTTTATATGACGAAACAATTGTTGTGAAAATAAATATATAAAGCGGAAATAAGTTATTTTACTTTTTAATCATCAGTGAATATACATTTTTTCTTGATAATTCGACTTTATTCGTCAACTTAGTCACCTTGAATAGTACTCCAAGACTGCTCAACTTTTCAATACCTTTTCTATAGAAAGATTTGTCTTTGGTTTCGAAATATGTTTCATCGTCGGCAATCACTTCTTCATTAGAGCTAAATCTCAATTGTGAAAAGCTACAGGATGACAATGACGAGCCAAAACTTTTTCTGGTAATTTGAAAAATATATAACAGCATTTTTGTTGGCGTTTCCAAGAAAAAAGAATTCGAAAAAGCACTGATTTTTCGTCAGTAGCTTTTGGCTTTCGTTAATTTATGCGTCAATTGTACCCTTGGAGTACATAGATCTGTAATTAATATAGGTAAACATGAAATGTGATTTATTTTATCATTGTTGTCGATAAATCTATTTAAAGTAGGGGGCTCTGATGATAAGATCATCCTGAAATCCGACATGAACATTCAAGTATTCATTTTATAATTTCAAATTGAATTTCAACCAAGTCAGATCTATTGCGACCTGAATATCGGGGGTTTCCGCTACATTCTGCTTGATTTTTCTATGGTTTCTAGTTATTATAACATTGGGTTTCGAAGCGCTATCACGAAAAAAATAATGGAAACATTCGTGAACGAACGGAAGCACGTTTATGAAATTTTTTTCTTCAAATTATTCAAAAAATCACCTCTTTTCACCTTCGATCCAGAACACCCTTCGTAAATCACTAAGAGTGTCAATTATACAAAAGACAGTTTCAGTAAAATTTTCTGGAGTTCCTTTCTTTCAGGATGAGGTTGAAAATTCAAGAGAATTAATAGACTTATAACGAATTATCAAATACTTATTTGAATCCCCAACTTATTTTGCGTGAAAGGTGTATGTCCCATTAACGATAATTTTTTTCAATTTCACCCGATTCAAAGAAATAGTATTCCAAGCTGAGCCTTATATGATTACAGCAAAAAAAATATTTTAATATTATTTTATTATTATTATATTCGTTAATTAGCGTGTACTACATACAGACGCATGGAAACCAATAAAAATGCTTTCTTTGAGACCTGTTGAGCTTCTCTCGCGCCAGTCTTTCATTTAGCCACAATGTCTGCAAAGTTCACTGACGTGGAATCAGAAGCTGTAGGCGCTCGGTATTCATGAATTAATATTTTTTCGATCGACCCTCGTATATTTTGAATTTCAGATTCGAAAATTTAATTGTCATAATACAGTTTATTCAAATATTTATTATTTAATGATAATTTCGGAAACGAATATGCAGAGATAACTGCACTGAATTGTTGATTATTTAGTCATACACTGTTTCTCTTGAATACTAGATTATATTCTTAGTAATTACACGACGGTAGTAAACATTGTATAGATTTGTTTTTTTTTTGTAATATGTTCTTTACTCGTCTAATTATTGGTAAAGTGGTATTTACTATTAATTAGAAAATTTATTATTCTCTTACTGATATTTTAGATATTCATTCTCCATCAAAATCATCAAAATTCAATATGTTGAAGAAACTCTTTTAGAATTGGTTTTTTGTTTGATTTCTAATTTTGCTTGTTGGTATTCATATCGATTAAAATGTTATTTGTATATTAGCAAACATTGATTTTATTTACACTTCTATTCATATTATTCAAGTTTAGTATTTTTCATTCCGAGACAGCTATCAGTTTCTTAAATTTCGCAGTTTTTTACACTAAATACTTGCAACAGATATTTTCAATATATTTTGTTAAAAAAAGATATTGCGATATTTCAATGGGGATAGGTCAGTTAATTCTATGAAATTGAATTTTCTTTTCGAAAATGAAGATTTTTTTTCGGTATAAAAATTGGTTGAGGTGGTCCCTAGAAGCCACTGGTCATGATAATTTTAATTTAGATGAATCCCTATTTGCCGCTATTTGCTGTGAGGATTCCTATGAAGAAATAGTAAAAAAAGTTCTTCAAATATTACAAAAAAAGGTCTCTTAGAAGAAATTTCTACATCCTGCATCTTGAGAACTATGCATTTTAGGATATTTTTTATAGAAACTTATTTTCATAAAATAGTACGACAAACCACCTAGTTGAATATTGCCAAGTGTTTTGTTAACACATTGTTCATTACAAAATTAATTGAATTTTGAATATTTTATGAAGGTTATATTATTTCCAGGTATATTAGAGAAGCTGCTAAGCCAAGAAAATAAAGTCCTAGAGCATTGGACCCAAAGGAAGAAACGATTAGATCAATGCCAGCAATTCGTCCTTTTCGAGAGATCAGCCAAACAAGCTATCGAATGGATCCACGACACTGGCGAGTGCTACCTCACTACTCACACCATAAATCTCGGAAATAACATAGAAGAGACGGAAAGTCTTCTCAGAGAACATAACGAGTTCAAGAGTACAGCGAAAGAGACCAAGGAGAGAGTTAAGCTGCTAATCCAGTTGGCCGATAGTTTAGTTGAGAAAGGACACGCCCACGCGAGTTCCATCAAGCAATGGGTGGCTGCGGTGGATAACAGGTATAAGGACTTTAGTTCTCGCATGGAACAGTATCGCCAACTTCTGGAAGATACGCTGGGTATACAGGGAGGAGAGTGTGAGACTGAAAAAAAAGAATCTTCAGATAGATTTTCGGACCCTAATCTAGAGTCGAAAGTTAAGGAGGTTGCTTCTAAGGAACTGAAAGAATTGAACGAAGAGAAGAGAAGATCTGCTAGGAGAAAAGAGTGAGTAAATTAATATCTTCATTTATTTTCTATATCTATAACTGTTGTTAATGTTCATGATAAAATGTCACTACATGGTTTGTTTCGTATCTATGTATCAACTTATATGAGTCGAAACGGTTTGGTTCTTAACTCTTATAAATATGATATAGAAAAATACCACAGAACAGAATATAAAAACACTAATGAGCTTTCAGAGCGTGAAATAGAAGAGTAATCTTTATTTTTTTTATTAATCTGTGGCAAATCTGTTCATTCTGACATACCTTGTAGAACGAAATCTGACCTGAATATCTCAGATTCATACAGATTTCATTATATGTTTCATTATATTTTATTATATGTTGGTACTCGGAGCTCTTCTGCCACTGATTCATCTATTATCTGTCAAATTTGTGATACAGAAAACTGTTCTGACAACCCACATTTTTCAACGCAAAAATCACTGAACCATAATTAAAAAAATATTCCATTAATTTCAATAAAAATTCAGTGACTCAGAGAAAATAATGTATAATATTTATTCAGAAGGCTCATTCTAACACTTATTCATTCAAAAACTCGCCACTTTGTGTCTAGTTTTTGAATTTCTACACTTGTATTATAAATAACTACACATATTAATCCAGAAGGCATTGATATTCTTCCACTAGTTTAGAATTCAAAAACGAGCCATGAAGTGGCTAGTTTTACAGTGAACAATGTTCGATCGAACCTTCTTTAGGAGTATTATATTTATTTTCTCTAATTCACTGAAATTTTATTGGAATCAATGGAGTCATGAAGATCTTTTAATCATTTTTGCATTGATAAATGTTGGCTGGCAGAACATATTTGAGAGATAATAGATAAATGAGTGACAGAAGAGTTGCAACATGTAATAAGGAAATCTATAAGAAACTGAGATATTGATGTACGATTATGTTCCACAAGGTATGGCAGAATGAATGGATATACCACAAAATTAGAGGAAAGATATGTCATTCAAAATCTAAAATGGATTTTTTCTTTTTTGAAATATTCTCTATGGAGATTAAAACACTTTCTTGGCACCAATCAACATTAGTCTTTTTTGGGATATTGAGAAGATGTTCTTCGAATCTTTTTGATGACCAAATATTCAAGCAATATTGAATAAATGCTTGTAGGTCTAATGCTCAAGCATGTTTCAATATGCGACATCAGTTCATGTAAAGCATGAATTTTTTCTGGCCTTCTACCAATCTAGGTCAACCTTCATGAGTAAGATGAATAATTATTTATGTATTTGATAATAACACAAAAAGTACTGTTATTAGAAAATGTTCTGAGGACTTCAAAAATGTCAAATTTTATAATATTTATGTCAAATCATATATATTCAAATTGTTGTGGCCATATCTCAAAACAAATATCACAAACCATTGAATAAGTACTACAAGGAATATAAAAAATAATTGTGAGAAAAAAGAAAGTTTGTACTCACTGGAATTTTATTTTAAAATCTACTCAAAAAAATAAAAATTAAAAATAAAATAAAAATACAGTGAAAAAAAACTTCCTTTTTTCTTTCAATTAAGATGATCCTGGATAATGGCTATATTTGTGATCAAATAAAAAATAATATCAATGTATGTACATTTGTGGAATAAAGTCGATTTATTATTATTATTAATATCATTATTTTATTGTTGCAGATTCATAATGGCCGAGCTTCTTCAAACCGAGAGAAGCTATGTCAAAGACCTGGAGCTCTGCATTCGTTGTTTCCTAAACGAGATGAAAGCCCCGAATGCAAATATCCCTCCTATCCTTGTCGGTAAAGAGAATCTCATTTTTGGCAATATCGAAGAAATATATAATTTTCACAATAACATATTCCTACGAGAACTGGAAAAATACGAAACCATGCCAGAAGATGTGGGCCATTGTTTTGTCACATGGGCTCAAAAATTCGACATCTATGTCCATTATTGTAGGAACAAACCGGAATCGAATAGTTTTTGCGTACAACATGGTGGACCTTTCTTTGAAGAACTCCAGAAGAAACACAAAGTTGAACATCCTTTGTCTGCGTATCTCATCAAACCTGTGCAGAGGATTACCAAGTATCAGCTTCTGCTGAAAGACCTTCAGTCTTGTTGTCAGGAGGGACAGGGTGAAATAAAGGTGAGTTCAGAAGTTATATACTTTATCAAAATGAAAACCAGATGCATGAGCAACTTTTTGAAGGTTTTGAAGCATCGCTGAGTGTAAAGGCACTCCTATATCTCGACATATCTCGGATCTCCTTCATTTCAGGAGAAAACTCAGTGAACTTATTGTCAATCAATCCTTTTACAGCTTAGTTATGACCTTTTCTATACCTTGTTGGTGGATGGAAAATAAAGAGATTCTATTCTATTCTATAATAATAGGAATCCTAAGTATGAAAAATATCATTTGTATAATCCATTCAGGAATTATTGACATCGAAGTAGTAATAATTGTACTTCCAATCGCGGCTTTATTTCTGGTTACAAAATATCACTAAAAATTGCTATGGTTTCATAATTCATCATAGAAATAACAGTATATATTATTATTTAATATATTTGATTTAATTTAATCAATTCTATTTATTATACATAATTATTTTATAATTTTTTCATTCCAAATTTCCAAGGTGATGACATATAAAGTCATGATTTCATATATGGAAATTCAAGATCTATAACGTTAAAATATAGTGGAATGCTATTACACTTCAAGGAAATCCAATAAAGAGATATCTATTCATTTAGGAGTCGCCCATGAAGGAACCCATTGAAGATCATTAAAATATATATATATATTCCTTTTCACTGATGGCTCTTTAATAATTGTTGCATTCTTGATGGACATCAGATGCCAATCTGCTTGCAAAATTCTGAGCATATAACTCTTATGAATCATTTTAATTGTGGTAGCTAAACTGCTGAAGAAAACGGAAAAAACTGGTTGATAAATTTTAACATAATAGCTAAATAAATGGAAGAGCCATATTATACTAAGACAGAGATAAAATTTAAAGAAGTATATGAAGAATTGTAACATTGCAGTTGTACTGTAACTTTCATAATGGGAACCAATTATTCAGCAAATGTTTAAAATTCTTTCAAAAGTGAAACTGTTCATGACATGAATGATTGATTAAACTTGTATGAAAAATATAGTTATTATTTGTTCACTCAAGTTAATTATTATAAATA